>NW_024081519.1:600000-792631 GCF_003009895.1 Hyaena hyaena | reverse complement strand
TTTTTTTTAAATGTTTTATTTATTTCTAGGAGAGAGAGAGAGAGAGACAGCATGAGCAGGGGAGGGTCAGAGAGAGAGAGAGTCACAGACTGAAACAAGCTCCAGGCTCTGAGCTGGCGGTTAGCACAGAGCCCGATGCGGGGCTCGAACCCACTAACCGTGAGATCATGACCTGAGCAAAAGTCGGACGCTTAACCGACTAAGCCACCCAGGCGCCCCGAACTTCTGGCTTTTTTAAAAGACTTTGTCAAGTGTTACCACATATATTATCCCACCTGAGCCTTGCTGCAACCCAAGAGAGATTATATGAGCTTTCAATACCACATGCAAGTGGACACTGTTGAGGAGGAAGACATGGGGACCTCGAGACATTGTGACTTACTCCAGATAGTCCCAAGTGAGCAAAAAACGTGAAGGTCATCCTAGAGCCTGTCTGATTCCAAAACCCAGGCTCCTTTTATAATAACACGTAGCTCCTGAACACTTACCAAGACCTCCATTGTAAACCTCTCTTCTTCTCCATCCCAACTACTCCAGCGTATGTTTTTATTCTCTCTCAGCTGCATTTTTTCAGGTGTCCCTATTGCAATTTATTCCTGTTTTTAGATTAATCATCCTGAATTAAAGTTCTGTTTGCATCCTCAAAACACTTCAGCCAATTGAATATACCTTTGTCAGGCAATACAGATCTTCGAGATAAGGCATCTGCCTGTTTTCCACCTTCATCTCCCATTATTCCTCTATATGGACTGTGGGTTTCAGGAGTGTCAAGTATTTGCCATCAAACGTATGTCAGGGCTGCTCTATACCCATGCCTTGTTTCAAGCCATGAGTTCTTTTTACAAAAGCTGCTGCCTTTCTTGTCTCTCTTCTAACACCCATTCTTCCCCAGGCCCAGCCCAAATTCCATATCCTTCATGAAACCCTGCCTGGAACACTTCAGTGGACATTTTCTTTCTTTTCCCTTTAATTTTCCCCAATCTTTTATCTTTGACTCTCCCATGACTCACAACTTTCTACTTCAGTTCGTGCCAGCATCTGATGTTTCCTATCAGACTGTAGACTTCTTGAGTGAATGGATCAAGAAGTTCCACATTTTTTGCCCATTTCCCAATACTTAACACAGTGACTAGCACAGGTAAATATCTGAAAGCGAATCGGCAAATGATGTGTAAAATGAACCATAAAATGAATGGATGGCTTCTGATTATTTTGGTAAGCCTCCATATTCTAAGAGATTTTCTCTTTTTATACCTTTTGCCTGCCCCAGTGCTCAACAACACACTCTCACCTGGTGACTAAAGTCTGAAATCCCACCGGTGGAATGCCATGATTTCCATTTATTACTCCGATCCGTGCCAAAGACTGATGTCCCAAGGATTGGATGCTCACATTCATCTATGATGAATGGAGGACTTGAGGGCAGAATTTTTCTCAATGTCTGGGGATGGCGGCATATGGAATAGAAAGGTGTGCCCAACAAGGCTGCAGAAGCAGTAGCTGAGGAAAAATTGGGGCCAACTTGGAGGAGTTAGCCGTTGACATGGGACACACCTGCTTTGCAATTCTTTGGGTCAGCTGTATGGCCTTCAGAGTTCTACATATGAGCCTTTCCTCCTTGATGCCCCCCTCTGCCTATGACAACCTGACTGCCTTCTGAGACCGTATGGCTCTGGACCTACTGCACTGCCCTTGCAAGAGCAGAACATGTTACATGTCCCTGCCGCACTCTGCCCGGGGAAGTCTTTGTCCTCAGTAGGGACATCATCTCTGAGGGAAGAAGAGCAGTCCTGTGACATGCGGAAAAGACGGTATGTTCAAAAAGAAAACTGACGGGGCGCCTGGGTGGCTTAGTCGGTTAAGCGTCCGACTTTCCGACTTTCGCTTGGGTCATGATCTCGCGGTTCGTGGGTTCGAGCCCCGCGTCGGGCTCTGTGCTGACTGCCAGCTCGGAGCCTGGAGCCTGTTTCAGTCTGTGACTCCCTCTCTCTCCGACCCTCCCCTGCTCACGCTGTCTCTCTCTCCTAGAAATAAATAAAACATTTAAAAAAAAAAAAAAGAAAAGAAAACTGACAAATGACACTTTCTTGCCCCAAGGGTAAGGCATTTCTTTAGAGACAGCTGAGTGCCAATTTGTTATAATTGAATAAATCAGATTCCTAATGTTTAATAACAGATGTTCTGGCTACAACTCATGAAATCATTTAATATTGTTTTATGCTCTGGCAATAAAAAAAAAAAGTCATCTGGCTCCACTTGGTCCAGGTTACATATCTTCTTAAAAGGGTCAAAATGATTTGATGCAGTTCTTGGATCAAAAGGGCTGATGTTTTCTGTATGTTATAGGCTGTGGACAGGATGTGCTCACAGGACGGGACAGATGCTGGCATAATACAAGCTTTGCATCCTATGGCCGGAGGTATACCTCTCACCCTGAAACTTGCCCTCACTCTTGGCCTTGGAGAACCTGCATGCTATCCAAGAGGCTCACTCTTTCCATTCTTCATATTTCCCACACCTGGCAGTCTCAGCATGGGAGAAAGGCTAAAGTAGATTGACCAGCCACACTGGGTGTGGCTGGCAGAGTACCAGACCCTTAGCCCTACACCCCTGAAAAGGAGTGAATACATAGGAATGATCTGACTTTCTGGAAAGAAGCTTCGCAGATCAGTTCGGATTAATCTGGAGGTGGGGAACAAGGGAAAATGTGCCTGATGAAGGCTGGTAATAAATCAGAACTTGCAGCATGAATAAATGGTGAATTGCCAAGATGACTCAAATATTAAAATAACCAGGTTAATCAAAAAAGATCTTCTAAAGAAGTTGATGATAAAACAAGGGGAATTCTTATCCTCAGAGAAAATCTAAGGGAAAAATTAAACAAAGGCAAGCACAGAGGTCAAAGAGGGAGATGGGGGATAATTTAAGCATTGTTTGAAAAGCAAACTGAAAGGAGATAAAGGAAGATCCAAAGCTATAAAAAAAGGACCTTTGCTACAATTTCTCAGAGAGAGTGATAATTCCTTCCAGGGAAGCATGATGTCAATACTTAGTAAAAACAAAAGACCAATTCCAAGCTACAACATAAACACCATGCTGGATAACGAATTCTAGAACAGCACACTACATGCACTCTTAGAATCCTTGAGGCAAGAAGGCAAGGTAAACTTCCCGGTCATATTACACACACACACACACACACACACACACACACACACACACACACCAGCAGCAAGTAGGAGAAAGGTAGAAAATAATCTAGGGATTGCTCCTGGGGTCTTCTTCCTTCTCCCCACATGAGTGGCCCCATGGTATCTGTTCTGAGGAAGCCCTTTCCTCTCACCTATCCCCCCAAGGAAATGGTTAGGCAGTCACTGAACTCCTGCATTGAAGTGCCAGACACTGTCAGATTCTGTGGGTGCAGGTACATCAGGTACATTCTGAACCTGCAAATATGACACCTTTGGGGGAAACCAATGGGTACATGGACAGCCAAACACACTGGGGTAGAAGTGTGTGCAAAGGTGTGGTGGGATCATGAGGAAAGATGAAAATTGGGTTCTAGGTCTAGCTTTGCAAGAAGCCTCTTGGGAGATGTCTACTGCCTCCAGAGGTCCAGGCTAGCCTGGAGCTTCATGGCGAGGAGTCAGTCTTTGGTTCTTGTACGAATGCCACTGCATCGGAATCCTTGTCAAGGCCATCTCAGCGTGGACCGAGAACTGCTCCGTGATCATCTGGGGACAGCACAGGTTGTCTGAAACAAATGTTAAGGTGCATTGCCTGAGAAAAGATCCTGGGCTATTTCAGGACTCCAGTGGTAACATGAAAGGTATAAAAATGTTGTGATTCAGGACATCTGAGCAACTCAGTGGGCTAAGCGTCCGATTTTTGATTTCAACCCAGATCACGATCTCATCGTCATGAGATCAATCCCAACATCTGCTCTGCCATGAGCATGGAGCCTTCTTGGGATTCTCTCTCCCTCATTCTCTGCCCCTCCCCCACTCACATTGTTTTTCCTCTCTCTCTTTCTCAAAAAAAAAAAAAAAAATGTTGTGATCCCAAGGGCATTTCTGTTTACGCAGACAGAAACAAATGCAGTCAGTAATAAAGATAATAATCTTGTCTGACCCAGTAAGGTGAGGCATGCCTGGGAATTGGAATGTCAGGGAGGAGAAGGATTAAGAAGAGTATCTGATTCAATTCTCTGAATGCTGGATGGTGAGATTTAGGCTTGGTGAGAACCCACCCACCAAGGTAATGGTTGGCCAGTGGCAGAATCAGAAGTCAGATTTAATCTCACTGTATTTCTTTTTCTGAGAGACAGTATATAATTTCATGTTCACTTTTCAATTTTAGTAAAATCTGTGAGTCAGATGAAAGGCCATGACAGCATTTTATATTAATAAAACTTTTAATTTCTTTATCTTCAGACATCTTATTTTAGAATGTGTGCAGCCCAAATTCCATTCCTCTTTGCGCCATTTTACCAGAAGCAATGAAAGGGTGGAAGCAACTTATTTCTTCAAAGAACAAAAATCAAAGAGATGGGATACTAAGAGTCACATTGAATGTAACCACATGTATAGTCCCAGATAGTCAAAGAGGAAGACAGTCTTGTGTCTGCCAGAGGTAAGGAGATCCCATTGTGCCTAAAATCCGCTCCAATCACTATCTGATTTAATGGCAAGCTGATAACAAGGGTGAGGTCATTTATTGAACACTCACTGCCCCTCAGGGGCCCCAGACAGCACAGAATTAAGCAAGCGGCAGCTTCTGCCTTCTGCTCACCTCTGAAATGTCCAGCCATTGGCTCTGGTGAGCCAGGCTCTTATGTGTCCGTCTGTCTGTCCATGTTCCAGGAGCTCAGAGCTGGAGCGTCTTGAGGTGAGTCTAATACAAGCTAGAGGATGGTAAAGCCTGCCCCCGGCAGAGCTGCTCAGAGACCTGCTCATAAGAGTGAATAAGCACAGACTTGGAGAAAAACCTTGGGAGTCACTGGTGTCCCTGGCACCAAAATTCTGGTTCTGCCACCAACTCTGCGTGAGGTCGGGCAAGTCCCTCACTATATTCACTGGTTTTAAAGGCACATTCCCCCCCCCCCATTTTAAAAATCTCTCATGTGTTTTGCAAGTGGTGGAGTGTTACAGTTACAATTATCAAAGTTTTGTATTTCCTTTTGTGATGGTAAATAAAATAATGACCTACAACCAATGGTATTTTACATTTGATAACATTTAGTTGTATTTCTGATCTTCTGTTTATCTGTAAGACAGAAATAAAATTAAAATTTTAATGTTTAAAATTAAATGTTTGCTGTAGGGGTTAAGTTATATGATGTGAAAAAAAACATTTAGGAAAGTATCCAATATTTAAGGATAGCCTCAAATGGTCAGTGTAGATGTTGAATGATAACTCCGTCTGCTGGCCATGTGAGCTGGGCGGGGTCTGTTCCCAGTTTCTGCTTCACAAAGATTACCTGGGAAAATTGAATACAAAAAATAGCCACTATCTGTGGATTGTTTATTCGGTGCCAGGCAGTGTGCCAATCAATTTTGTGAGTTTTACTTCACTTTGTCTCTACAATGCTCTAAGGACCCAATGTCAAAAATCACACCTATCTGTCCAAGATCCCATGGTTAGTAACTAAACAAGGACTTGAGTCCTTTCCCTGCGACACAAATCCATGCTTTCCAGCACAGAGCTTATGAGTACAGTTGATGATTACTGCAAATCCTAGGAGTTCCCTGAACCTTTCTATGGTCTGTTTGCCAGGCCTCTGGGCTCTAAGAAAGGTGGATGTGGACTTTTCTATGCATCCTAGGAAACTGGGTTAATATGTCAGGCAGAGAAGGACAAATACCATATGTTTGCACATATAGGTGGATTAGTAGGAAGTTAACAGAGGATGATGCCTGAGGAGAAGGGGAAAAAGAATGAAAGAGAGGCAGGGAGGCAAACCATGAGAGACTCTTGAATGCTGAGAACAAACTGAGGGCTGATGGGTATGGGGGGGAGGGGAGGGGGGTGATGGGCACGGAGGAGGGCACTTGTGGGGATGAGCACTGGGTGTTATATGGAAACCAACTTGACAATAAACTATTTAAGAAAAAAAAATATGTTGGAACAAGGTATCAGGAGTTGGATGAAGACTAGCTCAGGTATTATAGAAAATAATCCTGCAAACGTGCCTAACCCGGACTCAACCTGAGGTGGTTCCTGGCTCCTCCTCCCATCCTGACAACCTCAAGTAGAAGCAAAAGAAGTGGGGAAACACCCTCAGGGTCTTGTTACAATGGTTTGAACTCAAACAATCTCCTGATGGCTTCTCTGGGCCAAGGCCAGCTGCAATGGTGTGCTCCTCACAAGTAGTCTATTCCCATTTCTGGGACTCCCTGAGGTGTATTCAGTAATGCACTCCTCATTCTGAAGCAGATGGAAAAGTGTTTAAAAAGGTGCCAGGTTTATTTATGGAAGCATGAGATTGAATTTAAGAGATGCGCTTTGCCAATATGAAATGTGAACTCTCAAAACAGGAAGTGTGTTTTACTGCCTATTTATTTTATTGCCGTATCAGCTGCCCAGAGCCTAAGAATCCTTCCTCTCTGGAATTATTTATTTTCTAACTTCTGAACCAGAACATCTTGACCATCAGCCCTTGAGCTCCTAACTGCCAGATTCCCAACTACAAACATGTGCCTTGCTGTCTTTTGTAGGGGATCCATTGAGCCTTCAGTGAAAAACACTTGGACTCTCATATTTTGTGAGTCTTTTTTGTTTTCACATAAGTAGAGATGTTTCAAATAAATTGAATCAAATGGCGAAGATAATGAAAAAATCTTAAAGCCTCTTAGAATAATGGAAGAATTATTGAATTTTCTCATATACTTCAAGTTACTAAATAATCAATATTCTGTCATTACCATTGAATCATTATGAGGAATTTAATGGTAGAAAATGAATATCTAGATATACATAATCAAAAGCAGGCTTTGGGGTGTTAAATGAATACATAATATAAAAAAAGGACAGAGCTGCTGTGTAAGAATTGTTTCAGCTTTTAGGAAAACCCATCCCAGTGTAGTCCGTTAGAATAATCTAGACCATTTTAGTCTGAACGCTTCAGAAATGGTACATTTGCACATGTGGGCTTGACCTGTCAGGCTAAAGCAGCTGGGAGCTCTCAGGGAAAAAGATATGTTACAATGGCGCCATCTTCTGGTTACTCTCTGAAACACATCTTTTCTTCTCTCCCACTCAAAACTCCTCAATGGCTCCCTATTACTGACGGAAAAGAGTCTAAAATTCCTGGCATTCAGGGCCGTTTATGATTTAGCATAAGTTCATCTTCAGGTCTCCTGACACTCACTGCATGGGTATTACGCGCCTCTCCCCAGTATAAATTTAGAATTTTCTGCCTCCTTAATTTTAATACCAGCATTCATTCAATAAAATAAGCCAGCAGAGAATATCAAAGCAGTGGAGAGATTCAGGGCCAAAATCCCAGTAGGACAATGGCAAGAAAGTATGGAGTGTCCCAATGTCCAATATCTACATTCTGTAGGACACCACGTGTTCACAACAACCTGAAAACCATTCTTCTCTGTCGTTATTTACAAGGTTAAAAAAATGAGCAATAGGAAAACAGGTAAAGGGCATGAACACACACTCACAAAATATTCATATTAAACGAAGTATAAGAAGACATATGACTAAATATACAAAAGATCAAAAAATGCAAGTTAATGTCAAGCAGGATCATGGTAATTCCTCAAATTTAAAATGATTGGATGTAAAATGACACTGTGGAGTATTGGTGAGTGTCCAGAAAATAGATCATCTCATATCATCTGTAGGGTAGCATTTCCGGAGGGGAATTTCTGCATATTCATCACAAGCCTTAGAAATGCTGACACTCCAATCCAGGAATTCTATCTTAAAAAATTTCTTTAGGGTATTATCACAATTTTGTACCAAGATAGATTTGCTAGAATGGTAACTATCACTGAAACATTAATTGTGGCAGACTAAAAAGTGGAAAGAAATTACGTGGCTAACCACAGGATATTTGATATATTCATATGATAGATTTAAGTAGTCCTTACAAGTGATACATGACAAAAATGTTTATCATATATGTGCTTCTCATGTTCTATTACTTAGTGAAAAATAGAAGATTGAAACCCTGCATGTTCTTTTTTTTTTTTAAAGTATGTGCATAGAGGGGCTCCTGGGTGGCTCAGTTGGTTAAGCATCCAGCTTCAGCTCAGGTCATGATCTCACAGTTTGTGGGTCGAGACCCGTGTCAGGCTCTGTGCTGACAGCTCAGAGCCTGGGGTCTGCTTCAGATTTTGTGTCTCCCTCTCTCTCTCTCTCTCTCTCTGCCCCTCCGCCACTCACACTCATCTCTTTTCTCTCTAAAAAAAAAAAATTAAAAAATTAAAAAAATAAAATAAAATATGTGCATAGACCAATAATTGGGAAGAGTGACTCCAAAATATTAATGAGGGGTAGCAGGTGGTAGCATTATGAGTGATTTTATTTTCTTTTTCCCAAATATCAAAATGTGTTGTAATAAGTCATATACTTCCTATGTAGTATATTTTTAAGAAAGAAAATGATTAAAAATTTTTAATGTTTTATTTATTTCTGAGAGAGAGAGAGAGAGAGAGACAGCATGAGCAGGGGAGGTTCAGAGAGAGAGGGAGACACAGACTCTGAAACAGGCCCCAGGCTCTGAGCTGGCAGTCAGCACAGAGTCTGACGCAAGGCTCCAACCCATGAACCGCGAGATCATGACCTGAGCTGAAGTCGGTCTCTTAACTGACTGAATCACCCAGGCGCCGCAAGAAAGAAAATGATTTTAAAAAGCAATAAAAGCAAGACCGTGTTAAGTTGTATCTGTACATAATTTTCAGTCTGACTGAATTGAGCGTGTCATGCTTTTTGGTTTTGGTGAGTGCTTACTACGGTTCAAAGTCTCTGGGATGCTTATTTCCCTTGTTACCAAGTCCCATGTGGGTGGGGTGTGGGTGTGGGTGTTGTGAAATGGTGCCTAAACAACGCCACGTAAATGTTCTAACTGTAAAGTTGTGTAAAACAATATGCACACCATTATCAAAAGCCATAACAGTAGTTATGTATTTCAACCTCATAATTCCATTAGAAGAATCCATCCTAGGGACATTCTTCCCTTGAAAGAAGAAACATATTCACACCCCAAAATGTTCATTGCTGAGTTGTGGTTAATCATGAACAGTTTGGAAACAATATAAAAATCCAGTTATAGGTAGTGGTTAACTAAATTCTAGGATGCACACTCAATGAAACTTTTGAGTCTTATGAAAGTCACAGAGAAGGATTGAAATGCCTACAGCATGGTGTTAAGTATAAATGGAATAAGACGTAGTCAGCTTCTTGTCATTATGAGTACATAAAGGAAACCTGCATATACTGAAAGGGGAAAAGAAAATATGTAAAGAAATATATAACAATTGAAACAGACTTGAGTTTCATTATTTTTAATTTGAAACAAAAGTAACCTATGTTAATGGTCACACATCTCTACCTCGGATCTTTAGGCTAGAATGCAAAGTCCACAGTGTCCAGAGTGGTGAAAAGTGGAGAGTCTAAGGGTGCAAGCAACAGCAGAAGCCCTTTATCTCCATGGACGGCTTCCTAAGCAAGTCTGCTCATGGCAACTCCATTCTCTTATAGTTTTCTCGAAGGACTTGTTTTGTCTACTAAAAAAAAAATAATAAAAATAATGATGTTTTAGGTCTGATGTCTCAGAGCAATATGTAGGGCTCTGACCTCCTACCCCACACTCTTTAACTCAATGACTAGAAATTTTATAACAGGAACTTGGATCTTCAGTTTATACAACTTAATCCGTTTGTAATTTTCTCTTATACAGAGACATCCTATTTTATAGAGCAATAGACCAACCCTCCCTAAGTGACCTGGAACACCTAGATCCAAAAGAGGGAAGAGAGATTTTTAAAAAGAGACAAATTGCCCTTTAATTGAAGGAAGAATGAGCCAGCTCAGTATAGCATTCTCTGGAAGAGCAGACCCTCTAAAGACATGCTTCTGCTCTCAAAGAGGTTGGCCTGGCAACTCACTTACACACTCCACTTGGGGAAAATTCTTTTCAGGACTAGCCAAAATGCCGATCCAGGTTCCTTTGCCTAGCAGCCTTGAAAGCTTGCACACATTTACAGAAAATACTTTCAAATGACTCTGGAGTTCTGCTTTATGTTTCATGTTCCTTTGAACTTATTACCTCTTTACAATGTCTTGGACTATTAGTTTGGGAACATTTAAAGTTAATGACTATATGGAAAGTAAAACAACACTTTGATGTTGTCCAAACCATTCATTTCTCTCTTTCATACACAGGAGGTTATAGAAGGCTGGGCGATGCCAGATCAAGTCATTTCAGGAATAAATAACTTATTTGGGGGTCTATATGGATTGTTGCTTGGGGGAAAAGGGGATAGATCAGCTCTGGAATGTCTAAGAGAACCAGAGCCATGATTAATGAGGGTCAACTTTAAAACTTGAGCACACACAGATAGGATTACTTCACACAGAGCAGAGTCTGTCTGACCCAGGCTACCCCGGCACAGTCCCCTGAGGTGCATCATTCACAAAGCCCGCTGGTTTCAGGGATACACGGACAACAAGAAGAGATATGGAGAAGACCTCCTTGGCCATAAGAGAGAGAACCTGAAGCACCATAAAATGCAATATGATGGCTTTAAAGAAACTTGGCAAACATTTCTAGAAAGTCAAGATTCAAGCATTCTGGTCGGGTGCCTTTCTTGCAGTATAGTATGCTCTTCCATATAATAGCCATTGTAGTTTTTGTTTCTTATTTCTATAGATAAGAGCTTTTGGAAGCTATCTGTGGGATGGATTTCTCTGTGCTCCATAAGAGGCTCAGAAGCAGAGGTGGTCCCAGGGATTCAGAGAGACAGAAGAAAGGAGAACTGCTCATGTCATATTTCTTAGATATTGACCAAATCTGAGATTTCTGAAGAAGAGACAGACACTATCCACAATAAACCACCTTATCTTATTGAAAACCTAGCAAAGAACAGTGTAAGAGAAATAAAATCTCTAAAACATGAGAAAGACCCCAAAGGGTATTCAGCAGAAACCCTAGAACATCATTCCTCATTCTCCTCCCCGCCCAAAGCTAAATAAATGTTTATATCTGTTTAAAATCGTGTTGCTCATGGAAAAGCATTAAATAATACTTTCTCTCATAGAGCTTGTTATTTTAAAACACAACTAATAGAGATGATGTTGTTTTCATCATTTAATCATTGAGCAAGTATTTGTTGAGTATCTACTATATGTTTGAGGCTGATCTAGACATGAAGATACGATGGTAAGAATACAGAGAAGGTCCCAGTTCTTATGGAATTTGTATTCGAGTGGAAGAATACAGGCAGTAAACAAATAACAGTAAATGAAGATTGGTTCAGTTGTTCAGAGCAAAGAAGGAAAGAGAGCAGAGTATCGAGGTGGAAGATGAATGAAAATGGAGTCATATAGATTGAGTGACCAGGGAGGAAGTCTTCCTAAGAAGAGACATGCCAGGGGTGCCTGGGTGGCTCAGTCGTTTGAGTGTCTGACTTTGGCTCAGATCTTGGGTTTGTGGGTTAGAGCCCCACGTTGGGCTCTGTGCTGACAGCTAGCTCAAAGCCTGGAGCCTGCTTCAGGTTCTGTGTCTCCTTCTCTCTCTCTCACCCTCCCCTGCTCACGCTGTCTCTCTCTCTCTCTCTCTCTCTCTCTCTCTCATAGATAAATGGAACGTTAAAAAAAATAGAAAGAAAAAGAAGAGACACTCCAGCCAGGACTATTCAGACAGACCTGTAAAGATAGTCAGGAGAGAGTTTCTAGATGGGGAAACCACATGCAAAGGTCCTAAGGCCGGTTCCACCTTTGTTTCTTCAAGAAACAGAAATAAAGTCTTGAAGCTTAGTTTCCAAGAAAAGAGGGTGGAAGGTTATTTAAGCAAGGTGTGCAGGGGCAAAGTCATATTAAGACTTTTTCGGCCCATGTAGGGAGTTTTTATTCCATTTCGAGTGCAGCAGAAAGCCTTTGGAGAGATTGAAGCACAGAAATGGCATAGTTTTATGTGTCAAGAGATCACAGGTACTGCCTTGTGGAGAATGGATGGTAAAGGAACAAGGGTAGAAAGAGGGAACTAACTAGGAAGGTGTGAATGCTTCAGGCAAGAAGTCATGCTGTCTGGCCTAGAAGCTCACAGCGAAGTGCACAGGATCAGGTATGCTAGGCAGTGGAGCCAGCAAAACTTGCTGTAGAACCAAGTAGACAGGAGAGGTGGGAAGGAACTGGCTTAGAAATGTTATACTTTGGGGAAGCCACATGAACTCAGAGTTGTGTTTGGAAGAGTTTTATAAAAGAGGTAAGTTGGATCTCTAAGAATGGAAGAATGTGAATATGTGTTTAATGATGAATTGCTGAGATTGATTTTAGAGTGTGACATCACCAACTTCGGCCACTAGCGATGTTTTTTGTTTCCTCCCTAAAATCAAATGTACTTTTATGTAATATGCTTTCTTTCAGTTGAATCCTTCTCTTTTGGTTTGAGTGATGATATTTTAATCTTTCTTAATGTTTACTTATTTTTGAGAGGGGTGGAGACAGAGGAAGGGAGAGTGAGAATCCCAAGCAATCTCCACACTGTAAGCGCAGAACCTAACATGGGGCTAGAACCCACGGACCTTGAGATCATGACCTCAGCCAAAACCAAGAGTCAGATGCTTAACTAACTGAGCCACCCAGGTGCCCATTAAGCAAAAATATTATAAAAAGTAAATATTGTACCAAGGAATTCATGTGATGGGACTCCTTGAATGCTGGATTAAGTTATTTGAATTCTATCAGCCACCTTAGTCTTTTTTTAAAAATGTTTTATTTATTTCTGAGAGAGAGAGAGAGGCAGCATGAGCAGGGGTGGGTAGAGAGAGAGGGAGACACAGAATCAGAAGCAAGATCCAGGCTCTGAGCTAGTTGTCAACACAGAGCCTGATGCGGGGCTCGAACCCACGAACCGTGAGATCATGACCTGAGCCGAAGTCGGACGCTTAGCTGACTGAGCCACCCAGGCGCCCCTCAGCCACCCTAGTCTTAAAACTAATGCTGTGTGCCTTTATTAGCACTCGCTCCCCTCAACCATGTATATAATCATCAGTGTCTTTCCTAATGATTATAGGTTCCTTGATAGAGAGAGGTGGAAATACATATATTTTCTGCTTGTTTGCTATTGTTTGGGGGACATGTGGGACAGAACCATGTTGGCTTCCTCTCTGCCATCTTGGTCCTTGTCTCACTTGGAGCCAGTAGTGGTAGGGACAGAGTAAGCACTAAGCAAAGATTTGTTGAACAAATAACTCTATTCAGATTATTTCATGGTTGGGATTTCTGGATTTCAACCTCTTGATTCCAATCTGTTATGGGTTGAATGATGACTCCCCAAAATATACATCCACCCTTAACCTGTGTGACTCTATTTGTAAAAACTTACAGGTGTGATTAAATTAGGGGTCTCAAGATGCGACCATCCTGAGTCATCTGGATGGACCCTAAATCCAAAGACAAGTGCCCTTCTAAGAGGAGAGAGCACAGATAGGAAAGATCATATGAAAACAAGCAGAGTTTTGACTTACATCGTCATAAACCGAGGAACATCAGAAGCCAGAAGGTACCTAAAAGCTGGAAGAAACTAGAAAGAATTCTGTCCTGGAACCGCTGAAGGAAGTACGGCCCTAGTGACACTTTGCTTTTGGGCTTTTGGCCTCCTGAACTCTTAAACAAAATTTCTTTTGTTTTAAGCCACCAAGTTTGTGGTAATTTGCTATGCCAACCCTAGGAAATAAATATACAATCTTTATGTCCAGCTCAGTTAAGTGCTCAGTGAGAAGCTTTCCTTCCTGTCCAGAGGGCTAGGATGAGGGTGAGATGAGTGAGGTACCTTGGACACAAAATGTAAGGATGCCCTCACTCTAGCATGCACATGGATCCTATCTCTGCAGCCTCAGAGACTACCAGTGGGAGCTCCCAGAGGGGGTTGGCATTTAGAATTCAAGACAAAGTTACATGTACAGGGTACACTTTCAATTTAAGAGAGTGGAGGCATTGTGATTGGAATGAAGACGCCTCAGAATGACCCTGCAAATGTCCATAGAGACCTTGTTACAGACAGCAACCCCAGGAGAGTCCCTTCAGAGGGTTGGCTAAAATTTCCAATCATTCAGATGCCTCATTGTGAGAAAGGAAAAAAAGAGAAACCATCTCAGGCAGAATGGTAATTCTGTTAGCATTCCCTCTGACTCTCCTGGGTGTGCCAAATATGGATGGCAAGGAGGAGAGCTGGGGAAAGAGCAGGGATTTCTGAGTGTGATAAAGAGATGCCCAGAATAAAGTTGGATAGAGAGAAATTCACAGCAGAGAGCCCAGCGAAGTCAGGGCATCCCCTGCCAGCATTTATCAGGCCAAGTGGTGACTTGGTCCCAAGTTGTTTTTCCTCCATCTGCTTCCCAGTGAAACAGAGTGACTGATTCCTATTGAAGCAAATTAACCAGACAAGTAAGCTTCTATTTCTCTATTTCTAGAGTTTTTTAAGTTAGAAATTCCTCTAATTTTCAATGGAGCTAGAGTTGCTATTGTTATGGTTGAACAGACTTGTATTTTATTAACAGCTACTCAAAAAAAGAAGTAAGCCAGAGTTAGAAAGACAATAATACATAAAATGAACTAGATGATCTAATCTCTGATTATTTCATAAACAATTTTAAATGGATAATCTTTTCATATCCAACTTCCAAAATGCCTCCAACTGGATGACCAAGAAGAAATACATTCTTTGCCCTCAATTCCATGATTAAGGAGAAGAGGGAATTCTCTTATCTTTTGTCTTCAGTGTATTTTTAAAATTTTTTTATTTTATGGGGAGAGAGTATACAAGTCACTGTTGGGTCAAATCATCTTTGTCCAGTAATGTGAGTTTTCAAGTTGGCAGTGACACCCCCTCCCCAGAACATCTTCTGGAACTAAAATCCTCATTTGTGGAGGCAGCACTGAATCTCAGCATGAGGAAATGATTTGCATCCATTATTCCATTTGACTCCATTGTTCCAGTATTATATTGGATAGTTTACCTACATTTTCTATCTTAAATTGCTTGAGGGTCCTATGAGGTGAATATCACTGTTGTCATGTTATAAGCGATAATAAGATTCAGAGCAAAGTTCATGTTTCACAGCCAACCTCTTTCTCTGAGCGTCTTTATTTCTCATGTACTCATTAAATTAGAAGTCTGCTCCAATGGAGGACAAAATTTAAGTATGGATGCCTCCATGTCTACTGCCTCCTGGTATTCACACCCTTGTGTAATGTCCTCCTCTTGAGTGTAGGTGAGAACTGTGACTTGTTTCCAAACAATAGACTATAGTGAAGGTGATAGGATGTCACTCACATAAGACTCTGTCTTGCTAGAAGACTGAATCTAGAAATGTTCTCTCTTCCTCCCTTTAAGGAAGTAAACTATTGGGGCCACCTGGGAGACTCAGTTGGTTAAGCATTTGGCTGTTGACTTTGGCTCAGGTCATGATGCCATGGTTGTGGGATCGAGCCTTGCATTGGGCTCTGTGCTGAGCATGGAGCCTGCCTTAGATTCTCTCTCTCCCCCTCTCCTTCTGTCCCTCCCCAACTCCATATGTTCTATCTCTCTTTATTTAATATTAAAAAAAGAAGTAAACTATTGTGTTGTGAGAGGGACTATGAAGGCAAATGACAAGGAATAGAGACAGATGTCTTCTAGGAGCTAAGAGAAGTCCTTGGCTAATTGCCAGCAAGAAGCCACAACCATAGTCTTACAACTGTCAGAGACAGATTCTGCCAAGAACATGAGTGAGTTTAGAAGCAAATTCTTCTCCAATTGATCCTTCAGATGAGACTGCAGCCTGACCTACATAGTAATCAAAGCTTGGTGAGACCACCCATGCAGAGAATCCTGTTAAGCCAAATCTTGATTTTACTCACAGAAATTGTGAGATAATAAACAGGCATTGTTCTAAGTCACTAAACCTATGATAATTGGTTACTCAGCTTAAAAAGTTAATATTGTAAATATCCATGAGTTCCCTCTTCTTCTTTGGCATGTAGTATAGAAATTTTTCAGACTGCATGAAAATTGGAGTATATGCCTGTGGCAAATTGTTTTGATGTAGTAAAGTGTTCACTTGCCTGGCTCCTAAAGTCCCCTGAAAAATTCTTTAGAGACAATGGTTGTCAGTCTGAATGAAGAGGATCTTATGGAAGATTCCAAGGCCCTGGAAGATGGAAGAATCCTGGGTCCTTAAGCATGTTGTGGGAGGACATCCATCCTACAACTGTCTCACTATAGGATGAGCAAGAAATAAACTTCGTACTGTTACTCAGCGGGATTAGGGTTGTGTATTACTGCAGCTGGTCTATAGAGAAATTGAATTTTAACTGGTATCAAAGATAATTAAAGAGATAGGATAAATGGATGGAGACGTTTCTTAATGTTGTGTGTAGCATCTTTGAGACCTCCAGGACTTTGAAGTTAAGCCCCAGGGAATATATCACCCCCTGGTTGCTCTGAAGTTAGGAACAAATGCATGAACAGAGTCTGTGCACAGGAACAGCTTTGCAATCTTGGTCTAGGCAGTAACAAGTCCACGCTCCAACTTTCCCAGAGCATGGGCTCTCCCTCCCTAGCAAGTCCATAGTCCAGACTTCCCAGTTCATTTCTAGCTGGTTTCTAGGACTATACTTTTGGGGTGAGGCCCTTTCCAAGGGCTATTATAAACTCTGGGAAAAAGGCCAAAATGTTTCATATTATAATGGAAAATAATCCTTCCACCCTCGATCTGCACATTTTATTTAAGGTGTGAAAAATGCTTTCCCAGCTTCAGCCAGGAGCATTCAGGTCTCCATGGGGACCTGGGCTGAGAGAGGTGGGGGTGCAATGATTAGGTGAGGGAGAAAACCCTCCCCATAGCAGTTTCCAGAGGAGCAGCAAGCATGCAGTCAGAGGAAAATAAGACCTGACCTCCAGTCTGGTTCATATTACATGTCTCTGCCTCACCCTGGTGCCCAGAAGCTCTAGCTCACACTTGGCTTGGGACCAAAGGAAAGTGAATGGAGAGAGACCCCTGGTGTGGACTTGGAGTTTAGAAACTATAGTGCTGCCTTTGGAGGCTGATACCATCACCAGGCCAAGGGCAGTTGAGGAAAAGGGGACCCGGTCCAGGTCAGCATTTGGGGACAGTAGACTAACACTCAAACTCCCAAGTTTGAAAGTCGTTAGGGAAGCTAAATTCAAATAATTTTTTGAAGGGACAAAGTAACGAAGTAGTTATCTGGGTGATGTGTGCAGTAGTAAGGTTTAATTCTTTCACAATTCTGGGTCCTCATTTAAGTACTTCATTATTATGTTTCCTTAAATATTTATGATTCACCTTAGGCCATTTTCAACAATGGCTCCCAGGTGACTAGATAATTAATTATACAAGAGTTAACATCGCAGATTAGAGTCCATCAGACACAATGATCTGATGTTTGTTGGCTACTAATATGCTGATCTTACTTCAGATCTTTTTAAACATCTTTCAAATTTCTGAATGAATCATTAGCAATGTTTTAGGAAATGAATTAATTTGTAAAGTATGATTTACTTTAGAATCATTAATTTGCATCTTTGTTTTATTTCTTATGAAGTAACATTGAAATTTTCAAACTTAATGATGAGACATTTTTTTAGATATTGAATATCTGGCTCCAGGTTACAGACCAACTAGTATAACTTCCATTGTACTTGTAAGACACCTGTAGCCCAGATAGCTTATTTCACAAGTGCAAGGTTGGCTAGAGAATAGCAGAGTTGGGATTCTCTAATGTAGAATAAACAAGTTTTCCCTGACTTTGGGCAAGCCAGTTAAAACATTAGGGCCTCTTCCTGAGTGAAATGAGATTTTTTCCTCAAGTCTTCCACATTCACCACAACCTTCACCCTACCAAGAGAGGTTTTCTCGTTCTGGTCCACATTGATTTTCCTTTTTTATGCACGAGGACAGCACTCTTCATCAGTTCTTGTCATTTAGGCATTTCACCAGAGCTTGCTCCCATATTCCTCGTCTTAGTAGGGCTGACACTCGACAATATCGTCCACTATTTACTGGACTGAGTCTGAAAGCCTGTGAACCATGAGTGCCCATGTCTGAGGGCAGGAGAAAATGGGTGTCTTAGGTCAAGCAGAGTGAATTCTCTCTTCCTCCACATTTTTGTTGTATTCAGGCCCTCAACCGACTGGATGATACCCACTAGTGATGGCAAGAGCTATCTTCTTTAGTCAGTCTACTGACTCAAATGTGAATCTCTTCCTGGGACATGTTTACAGACACACACCCAAAAATAATTATTTGACTGGCTATTTGGGCATTCCTTAGCCCCATCAGGTTGACATATGAAATTAACTATCACAGAGCCCTAGTAAACTAATATAGTTTGAAAAATGCTTACCCAGCTTTAACCAGGAGCATTCAGGTCTCCGTGGGGACCAGGGTAAGAGAATGGGGAGCAACTATTAGCTGAGGGAGAGAACCCATCTCCTTGAAGAACCCATCTTGCCCAGCTTCCCTCAACCATGCATGTCCAGACTCCCTGGCTTCTTCTTTTCTTTCTTGAATTTACTCAATCCATTTCTAATGTTTTATTTTTTAATGGAATAATCCCTCTGGCTATCAGACTTGGCAGAGGGGTCTTCCTCTTTTAGTTCAAGTACCAGTGAGATTTCTCATTTAATCCAATTAGCCTCCCCTCACTGTTTTGTTTTGTTTTCCTTCATAGCACTTTTTATTCTTCAATGTGATTGATGTTTTTATTTAATGAACTGTTTCCTCTGACCAGTTTCATAAGAGCAGTTCCTGATTTGTAAGTAGAAGCTCATTAAATCTTTGTTAAATAAATGCATAAACGAGTTTGGCTCTAACTTCTTTAAAACTTATTTATCTGTATTCTTGTGTCTCAATATAGAGCTTGTCACAAAGTAGATTCTCAATAAAAGCCACATAAATTAAACAGAATCACTCATAAATACTGTGTGGATGCTGAATGAATAAATTAAGGACATGTTTTATATATATATTTCATGCTTATAAGTCTCTTCCTTTATGACTTTGAAGTTGAGAAGAAATATGAACAGAAAGGAAAAAAAATCTGTTCTTAATAAAACAGAATATTGAATTTCTGCCCAGGGTGTCAGTGGATACGTGAGAAAGTGATCTGGGAGGTCACAGAGCCAAACCAAGGTCCTGTCTCAGTCCTTTCCCAGCCACCAACATCATCCCAGAGCATTCCGAGAACAATTTGCCGATCTCTCTTTAAAATTGGAAATTGATTAATTCCTTATTTCCAGTATAAAAAAGGAATCTGAACTTAGAGAAGGCCATCAATATGTTCAAATATCTTAAAGCACCAGATTGAAGATTAGATCATATGCCAGCTCAGGCTGTAGCCATATCCCCAGGCCACTCTAACTTCTATGAGAACCACTCCTTTGCCACTGAACAGCAATCCTTTGTTTCAATTTTCCACTTAATTTGAACACAAATTTGATATGCTCAGGTTTCAGGAGTGAAAAAAAATGTGATAGAGACTGGATGGATGGTCACCAATCTTGCTTTCCACTCCTGGTACACAACTAAGTCATATTTCCTGGTTCTAATTTAGAAAAGATCTGACCATTGTACTAGTTTTTGACCATAGGTTGTGAGTAGAAGTGGCATGAGTCACTTCTAGATTGAGATATTCTAGAGATTCACAAAATCTTCTTTCTCATTTATGTTTTCTATGGGGATTTTAGAGGCCAAGTGTCGATGGTTGCATTTCCTGAAGAAAGAAGATAGAAGATATCTTATCTGGGTCCCAAAATGACTTCCTGGGACAGAAACTATATCCAACAAGCATTAGACTATTGCTTAGTCTTTATAGACAAGAAAAACACTTCTATTATTTTGGTATTGCTTGTTATAGCAGCTTTATGATACCTGTTCTTACTAATATAAATAAAGTGACCTAACAGAATTTCTTGGGTTAATTCTGTTCACTGTTTGGGATTATGAATATTTTTGTTTCAAGGTATATTAAGAAGTTTCAAAGCAAGTGTCTTCTTATTATGAGTAATAGTAAATAATGAACTGCAGCGTTAAATGGAATACAATAAGATCATGTAACTCTCAAATTTTAATTTAATACTTTAACTTTATATTTACATGTATAAATGCATATATAATTTTACATAAATTATGGATGGGATCCTGATCGCCTTGAAGTCATTAAGAAAACTCATTTCCTGGCTAGAGCAAGGGAGATAGTGATTTTAAGATTTTAAAAAGTCAGCAGTATAGTGAAGGCAGACAAGAAATGTCCCAGTCTGACAGACCTCTTGAAGTGCTACCATAGTCCAGGATACATCCACGTACTAATGCCAACAACATGAAGGACACTCGTGCCCAGGTCACTCCACAGTTCACTCTGTACTTCTATTCTCCATTAATGAGCTCTGTGATTACCACAAATCAGTTGTTTCTCTTCTCAGACCAGCTTGTAGTAGTTGTACTTGCTATTATATACAATGATAAAGGTTATATAAAATGACAAAATATGAATGAAAGAAGAAAATTGTTATTTCCATGAAAATTAGGTAAGAGAACATTATGAAAGAAATTTCAATTGAGTTCAGTATGGTCAAGGAAAATGTCAAAGAGAGAGAGAGTGTGTGTGTGTGTTTGTGTGTGTGTGTGTTTATGTGTTGGGTGGAAATATATCATTTAACTTTCTCTGTATAATAAACCAACAAAAACACTATGCCTGAAAACAACAACCAATTACTTAGCTGATTATACTGCAAGTCAATAATTTAATGTAGACTAAGTAGCATTTCTCCTGGGTCGGGTTGACTGAACTTGAATTGACTTGTTTAAGTGGCTGCATTCGGCTGGTGGGTTGCCTGAGGATAGTCTAGATGACTGGAGCCTTCTCCACATGTTCTTTTATCCTTCAAGGTCTTAGCCCAAGCTTTTTCATGTGGTTGCCAGGTGCCAAAAACATCAAGAAGATAAGCCCTAATGTGCAAGTGCCTTTCAAATCTGCTCACATATTTGCTGCTTAGTGTGCCATTGGCCAGTGCAAATCATATGGTCTAGAGCATGAATGCTTGAAAAAATGAGAACAAATTTGGGTTGTAACTACAATTACTCCCACCATAAGATAATAATCATAGACGTTCTCCACTTAAATCATTATACAGGTGTTTTTAATTTCTTATTCCATTAAAAAAACCCAAATAATCCTGAATATCATAGATAACAGGGCAAGAGTATATGCAAAAAGATATGTATATATGTGTGTGTGCTGGGCATGTGTGTGTGTATTTATATAAATATAATAACTAATAATATAAGTAATATAATCTAAGTAATTTAAGATAATAATATATGTAATATATATATATAATTATAGTAAATAACTCTATACCATCACACAATTAAAAGATATAATTCATACTGGAAAAATACATTCACCAAATGTGAAAAGCAATGGTTTACAGCTCTTACTATATAATATGGCTTTACTAAAATTATTTGCTTTTTTACATTTTCTGTATTTAGTTTTTAAAATTATGATAGTAATTAGTTATTGTTGAAAGAAACGATGCTATATGTACACAAATGCAACATAAATCAACCCTCTATCACCCTAATATTTATAGATATATTAAAGTATTCCTGATTGCTTTTTATTAAAATATAGTTATATCATACTTGTCAGTCAGCCAATTACTTTTTCTACTTGACAATATATCATAGTTCTTCCTACAAGTAAGGAATATAGAATGGCTACTCTTTTCTAAAATTTTTACATATACGTATACAAATGGCACCATATACATGTAGAGTTTTTTTATTCACTTCATTTTATTTATTGGATAAAAAATATATAACATAAAATTTACTATCTTGCCATTTTTAAATGTACAGTTCAGTACATTAAGTACAGTCATATTGTTATACAGTCACAAGAATAACAGCTTACATGCTATTGGCTAGATATGGTCACATGGCTCTGCCCAACTGCAGGGAAGCAGAGAAGCCCAGACTTCCATGTGCTCAGAAAAGGAGGGAGAACCCAACGTCAATAAACACTAACAAGGTCTACATCTGAAACTTCAGGCTAAGGATGGAGAGTCAGGCAGATTGTCCTTTGTGGAGCACAAATCTTTTTGTACCTGTTGTTTTTGAGATTTACTTGTCTTGGAAGTACTTGGCTTCGGCATATTCATTTCCAAAGATCAAGCTCTTCCCAGGAACCATCTCTTTCAGACTCAATGGCTGAGGGTTTCCATGCTGTTGCCCCAACCCAGAGAGGAAACAGCCACTCTGGCTGCTGACCTACAGCTGCTGGCTTTGCCCGATTGCCGATCTAAGGATAGAAGAGAAGCTAAGCTGCAATGGGACCAGAGGAGAGGGCAAGTACTCCTCCCTTTAGAAACATCTGTGAAACATAATGTCCAAAATGGCTTTTGAAGTCACTTACACCAGATAAATAATAAAGATCTTGAAGCAATGAAATACAAGTGGTAAATAAGTATCTGATAAATAATGTTTAATCACACTAAAAATCAAAATAATATGAAATTTAAAGTAGTAAGATGCCACTCTCACCCAGTAGGTTCATAAAATTTCAAAATTTATGGTATTTCTTGTAGCTATTATAATGAGTAGGGCATATTTACATATGTATTGATATGAGAGATATCTAAGACATTACATGAACAGAGCAAACTGCAAAACAGTTTGAATCATGACATATTTGTGTACATCTTAAAAAGGAATCTCCATTTTAAAAAAAAGGATCTCCTTTTTTGTATATATATATATATATACAGCTATATTCTATATTTTTTTTTTGGTCTGGAAGAATATTTGAGACACTATTAATAGTGATTATCACCAGAAAGAGGAAAAGGTTGTGGTGGAATAGCAAAGGGAGGTGTTTTCGTTTTATGTGTGCATTCTCTAGTGTGCCTGATTTTTTTTACCATGTCATGCACTTTTTTAGTAAACTAATTTTTAGAGAAAACAACAGAAAAGATCAAATAAACAATATGGAGAAGCAAGAGTCTATTTGCAACCATAGTTACGAAAGTATTTTTTTAATTATAGGAAAATACTATGTATATTTTTACACACGAAAACTTTAAAAATCTAAGAAAGAAGCCCTGTATAGCATAATGTTTAATACCGGTAAAAATAGAAGAAAGTGAAATGTTCTCACTGCTTGTTGGAATATAGGCCTTTCTCCATTGTCTTGAAATAAATTTGTTTCATTAAAAGTGTTCCTGAGTCTACAGTTAATAGAAATAGTCACAAATGCATTCAAGGATTTATGCAGAATGAAAGATGTATTATAAAACTAATTATATATAATAAAAAATCAGATCTGGCCCCTAAGTCTAAACTGGGAGGTAACACTACAAATATCTTTTAATAATGAAACGATATGAAACCTTAGCTTTTTCTAAGACTTTTAAGGTGGCAAAAAGGTTTATTATTAAATGTTAGTTGACTAAAAAAAGATTTGTTGTACAAACAATGCCAGTTTTTATTAAAAAGTATATAAAGTATGGGACAAAATGAATCCAATATTGATAGTAATTGTCTCTGTCTACATACTTACTCATTTCTGTGTCTTCTGGTTTCCCTTATGTTACTTTATCACATTTCACATTTTCAATGATGAATTTCTTTCTGTTAGAATGAGAAAAATACAATACCTAAAAAAAGACTATGATGTTCCTAATAATTTATATTAAGTACACATATTTCAATTAAGGTCAGCATTGCACTATTATTTTCCATACGGTAATAGGCAATTCTGACAATGTTATCAATTACTGCTCAGCGTTTTCTCACCATTTATTAAATTATGGTTATAACTGTTTGCGTCTGCAGTAATTCAATAGAAATATTCTCACGACAAAACTGCAAGAATATCTTCCATAAGGATATTGGTAGAAATGCTGTTAGGATGTTAAATTATATTACTTTTTCTCTAAAATATCTTATTATACTTTGCCATAGAATCTACAATGTTTCAAATTTCATCCCAATAAAAAAATGATTAAGACAGATCTTCCTTGATTTATGGTGGAGTTATGTCCCCATAAACCGATCATAAATTAAAGATAGATAAGTAGGGGCAGCTGGGTGGCTCAATTGGTTGAGCACCTGATTTTGGCTCAGGTCGTGATCTGTGGTTCATTGAGTTCGAGCCCCACATTGGGTTTGCTGCTGTGAGAACAGAGCCCACTTGGGAACCTCAGTCCCCTTCTCTCTGCCTGCCCCCCCCCCACCAGTTGTGCTCTCTCAAAAATAAACATTTAAAGCAAAAAAGAAAAAAGAAGTAAAAATACATTTATTACACCTAACCTGACCTACTGAACATCACAGCTTAGCCTAGCACTAACATCAGTGTACTCAGAACACTTCCATTAGCCTTCAGTTGGACAAAATCACCTAATATAAAGCCTAATTTATGATAAAATGTTGGTTATCTCATGCAATTTGCCGGATACTGTGCTAAAATTGAAGAACAGAATAGTTGTATGGATGCAGAATGATTGTTAAGTGTGCCGGCTGTTCACCCACGTGATCACGTGGCTGACAGGAGCCGCCATGACCCCACATCACGAAGGAAGATGATACCACATATCACCAGCCCAGGAAAAGATCTGAATCCGAAATTTGAAATACAATTTCTACTGAATGCATATAACTTTCATACCATCGTGAAGTAAAAAAATGTAAGTCGAACCATCACAAGTTTGGGACTGTCCATATTTGAAAAAGTAATTGCATTTAGCCTGAAGATAATCTTTATTAGAAATACTCTACCCAGGGGTGCCTGGGTGGCTCTGTCAGTTAAGCCCCCAACTCCTGATTTTGGCTCTGGTCATTATCTCACGGTTTGTGAGTTTGAGCCCCATGTAAGGCTCCATGCTGACGGTGCAGAGCCTGCTTAAGATTCTTTTTTTCTCCTTTTCTTTTTGCCCCTTCCCTGCTCATTCTCACTCTCTCTCTCTCTCTCAAAAGTTAAGTAATTAATTAATTAAAAAAAAGAAATAGTCTACCCAAACAAAATCCAAAATTCTCAATGCTAAAAGAGGTCTAGAAACATCAAGTTGGTATCATAAATTATACTAACTTTATTATTAAATGCCTGATTAATTAATTAATTCAAGTTTTCAATAGTCCATTAATATTTATCATGCACCATCTCTGTGGCAGTCCTAGTATTAGGGGTTGGCTTTTTTCATATATTAAGACTAAGTCCATCATGCCTTTGGGGATCTTACAGCCCAGTAAGGGAGAAGGGCAGATAAAGTGACAAATAATTATAAACTAGTATGATCAAATGCAAATATATCTTAACAGAGAAGGAGACAGGGGGAGCTTGGAGAAGGGGAGAACTATTAAGGAATTACTTCTGGGGTCAGAGGCTAGGGTGGGGCCGCAGTGCTTTTGGTTAAAGCAGCAATTGAAATCAGGATTTGAGTGCTATTTGTTGGACAGTCTTTAGTTCCAGAAGGAACCATATATTAAAGATTTTGAAAAACAACAAAATTTTCCCATCTTTCTTAATTCCACTAATATGTACAGCTAATAGCTTGTTTTGAAAGGGCAGAAACATGAGTCACCTGGAATAAAGCCAACAGAGTGGACATTCCCAAAACACCAGCTACTTTGCATCTCATTATCTATTCTGATTTAGGGGGGGGGGGAATCTCCAACTTCCAAGATAAAAGATATTCAAACAATGCCAACCTCGGAAGACATCAGGAGGAAGCTTTGCCTTTCTTTTTCTAAACGGCAGGCAGCTCTCAGGACCCTTGACTCACCTCAGACAGTGAAGGCTTTTTGGCAAATGTGCTTACATTAGGACATGGAAGGGAGGGATGTTGGGACCCCTTGGCTTCCCTCCCTTCTGTGACAAGTTATCCTCTTGAACCTATTGCATTTAAAGATGTTCTTTCTTATCATTTGCAGAAAATTTTACAACAGCCAAAGAGAAAATGTCTTAGACTCCACATTCATCAATAGCTTGCTTACATGGAAAGTTGTATTTTATAGAAGGTGACTCATATGTTTATGTAAGCATATCTAAGTATTCATATTGTCCAATGTGGCAGCTCACAATAAATCTTTTGAACAAATGTGTTTTTGCATTTCTACACATGTAACACATAGAGTTGCAACTGAACTAATAATTTACATTTTCAGATGTTTCGTCTTTCCAAGCTAATTGACTTCCTGAGCTGGGACTCTGCTGAAATCTGCTCAGCCAAATCTCCCGGTGCCAAAACTACTCCCTAGTAGGGTGAGACCCATTTGGAAGCTGCATTAAAACTTCTTAAGGCTTCCAGGCACTGACTGTTTCAAGAAGGGCTCAAAGCTCCATTAGAAAAGTCAATATATCTTGAAATAGGAATATTTTTTAACTTAAAATGAAAGCATGTATTAAGTTTTTAAAATGATGAGCTGGAAATGTTCCTCTAAAAGAGAGAGAGATTTGTCAGAGTTTTCTAGTATAGACTACATGTTTGTATGATTACCTAACTGGACAAGCTAAGTGAAAAATAAGCTAAAAATAAGATGGAATGGGTAATTAAAGCTCTCTCTATTCTAATTTCATTGCTTTGAAATTTAAATACCTTTTCCAAGAATAAGCAAGTTCCCCAAGTACCAAGTCAATCACTATGGTCTGAAAGGATCCATGTTGGCCATGGAAAGGGGGGGGAAGGGGGGGGAAGCAATGTGGGATAATGGGAGTGTGCATATTTTTTAGATATTTTTGTGTCAAATATCATTCTTACCACTTACCGGCTGTATACTTTTTGGGAAATTTCTTAACCTCTCTTAGCCTTAACTTCCAAACCAATAAATTAGAAATCATATTTAGTGAGGTAATATATTAAAAAGACACATGTAAAGTAAGTGTTCAAAATGCAGTAGCTAAGGGTTTATGTTTTTAAACACTTAAACTTACAAAAAATCATTATTTCAAATTTAAATCTTTCTAAAAATGCATTATGCACATTTGTTCCTTCATAAACAGAAGATACTCAATATGATACATTTTAAAAATAATTTAATAACTTGTTGATCCTGCTACTTTCTATGTCATTTTGAGATTGCAAGCCTAGGTTCTTGTACTAAATAACCCTTATACTGAAATTTAGCTGTGTTTGCATTACGTTATTTAAAAATATTCTTATTAGCGGTAATGTGGCCTGAAAGAGCCCTTTTTTATTTCCAAAGCAGACAGTCTTGCATGGAGAGAAGGGGGTGGGCACAGGGAAAGAGCCTAGATGTTATATGATGAATTTTAGAAATTTTCTAATTAAAAATATTTTGGAAGGAAATAAATCATATAATGACAGAGCAGCTGAAACTTAACCTTTCCAAAGTTTAAATTATACTCCAATCCTCGAGTTGAAAGAAAAAATATCACTATCAAATGGTAATTGTCCTAATTGAGTTACCATACATATTCCTCCAAGAGTGACTCAATATTTTACATTCATATGCATATTTAGAAACAGAAGGCTCAGCCCTTATACCATCTAGCCCTATTAAGTTTTTATCTGGAAAATAATATTTTTCTATATTTCCTATTTACTCATTCTTTGAGATTATATAAGATAACAGACTTACAACTTAGAGAGCAAAACAATTTTTCATTTCTTTGCTTTGCATTTCTAGATATAAAATCCCTATAGATGTCTTATGATGAGAATCTGACCCAACAAGCTTATTTCCAAAAGAAGGAATTTTTCCTTACATTTTCCAATGATTTAATCAGAGTGCGTTGGCATATTCTCTCCTGCAGGAATCAGGGAAACCCATACGGATTATTTCAGTGCCATAGAAATGAAAACTAGGAGGTACTTAGAGCATTTTACAATGATTTACTCACTCTGTATGACAAAATTTTCCAAATTTAAGCTTAGCTCAAAGTAATTTAATTTCAACATTTTACTGAAATGCAAAGCCAGATTTTCTCAGTGGCCAGAAGACATGGCCAGCTGGAATTATAGAGCCCAGAGAGGATGCCTGAATACCCTCAGGCCACTGCGTTTTTATTTAGAGTTTTTGGTCTATAAAACTAACTTCCTCCTTTTTAACAGGAAGCAGATCAAGCTAAGTTGGTGTTGAAACATGAACTGGGCAAAAACATTCTAATCATCCTGAGAATAGAACTCAGTTCACTCCTTTTCCCCAAGAAGCTAGAATGTCAGTGGATTGAGGGAGTCATAGAAGCTGCTAATAATGTCTATGATTAACTGACTTGCCTTGTGGCTTTGCTTTGAGCCTAAAATGTTTGCTACTGGCGTAGGATTGGATCCCAAGATCTCCTTAAACAGTTATGTAATGACAACCATAACCTCCATCAGTCAGGGTCCAATCACGAGGCAGGAGCCACACAGTAATTTGAGTAGGGAACATTTAATAGAAAGAATTAATAGCTATAACAGGGGATTGAAGTAATGAGGAATTGGCTAATAAGAAATAAAGAGGCCTCTAAAGAATACAGGAATGGAGGCGTCTAGGTGGCTCAGTCAGTTAAGCCTCTGACTTAGACTCAGGTCAGGATCTTGCGGTTTATGAGTGTGAGCCCCGTTTCTGGTGAGCCCCGCTTCTCTCTCTCTCTCTCTCTCTCTCCCCCTTGCTCTCTTGTGTCCTCTCTTAAAAAAAAAAAAAAAAAAGAATACAGGAATAGCAGACATAAGGAGCAACCACTATCTATAGAATGAAAATAAGGGGCTCAAGGGAGAGCTTCCCACCCATACCTACAGGGCTGAGATCCAGTCCTTGTTGAAGGGCATGGTCATGGCGCACAGGGTAGCAGACAAGTTTCTATGGTGTACACCAATCTGCTCTCCAGAGTGCCAGGGGAAGCGACTTGCTAGAAGCACGATGCTATACAATCACCGGAGGGGAGCACTTGGGAAAGCAGCTGGCTGATGGTCAGGCCTCAGGAGTCGGGTGCTGGACAAGCCACACGTACTCCAGGAGCCCAGTACTGGAAAGTCTATGCAGTGCAAATGCCGGGCACAAGGAAAACTGTGTACTGACAGCGTCAGGCATGATGCAGGAGCTCCACTGAGGGAGCACTCCAGAACCAGGAAGAAAATTCCTTCTTCCTTCAATGTTGACAAAGACTTACATTATGTTAGATAGTGAGATAAAAATTATTTCTCTCCATATTTTCACAAGAGAGACAAAGGTGAGTGAATTTGGAGCTGAAAGGCAATAAATTGATAACTGGCAGAGAACTCAAAGAGGAAGCAGGCTCTGATGTTGGGCTGAGAGCCAGGTTGCCTGGTGAAAGAGATCCTGGGGTCAAGGAAGTTGTGTGTGTACAGCTTGGAGGCGTTTTCAAAAGCCGATGCCCTGAGGCTGTCTTCTTCTGCCTGTGCCACTGAGTTATTATTACGATTTTCCTTCTCTCCTCCTTTACATAAATGCCAGGACTCTATCAGGAATAACATGTTCAGTGGCTGCCGCAGCAAAAATATCCTGTTTGGGTTTATTCTAATGAGGGGATAAGGCAGTATGTGTGTGCATATGTATATACATAATATATTCACATATGTGTATATATATGTATGTGTGTATGTATAGATACATATATCAGGCTCTTGGGTTTTTTTATGTCAGACACTGTTATAAATACTTTTCATGTCTTATTGTATCTTAAGCTTAAAGAATGTACGTATATCATCCCCATTTGACAGAAGGTCATTAGTATGATCAAAATTACTCAGCTATTAACCATCTATTTAATATTTATACATAAAGTTAAACTTGCAACTTTTGGAAAATTATATAATCCTTGGATACCTCAATGTCCTGTTTAGCATAGTGTAACAGTAGTGCTGATCTCTTAAAAAGAGACAGGGACGCCTGGGTGGCTAAGGCAGTTAGGCATCCAACTTTCTCAAGTCGTGATCTCAGCGTTTGTGAGATGGAGCCCTGTGTCAGGCTCTGCACAGGTTGCCTGCTTGGAATTTTCTCTCCCCTTCTCTCTCTCTGCCCCTCCCCTGCTCACACACAAACACACACACACACACACACTCTCTCTCTCTCTCTTTCTCTCTCAAAGTAAATAAATAAACATTAAAAGAAAAAAGAGAGACATGAAAAAGGGTCATCCAGAGTCACAAAAGTTTATTTTATTTTTTTAAATGTTTGCTTATTTATTTTGAAAAAGAGAGAGATACAGAGCGAGCATGGGAAGGGCAGAGAGGCAGAGAGTCAAAGAATCTCAAGCAGGCTCCGCACTCACAGTGAGGGGCTCAAACTCATGAACCCTGAGATCATGACCTGAACGAAATCAGGAGTAGAATGCTTAACCAACGGAGTCACCCAGGCTCCCTTAGAGTCACAAATTTTAAAGTACCAAGCCGGAATTTCAATGCAGTTTCATTAGAATTCAAAGCCCATTTTCTTTATATCAAACCACACTTCCTTTTAGGCTACAAAAATCTGTTTTTATTTAATTTTCTTTTTTCTTTAAATTTGATTCCAAGGAAATGGCTTACAAGATTTCCTTTAGACCAAGTAATTGTGCGAAAAACCAATTGGACACTGTCAGGTAGATGGGAGTGCACTCGAATATGCAAAGGTTCTTTCCCAGTATTTCCTTTAGATGAAAAATAAAAACATGTAAATTTTAAAAAGTGGACATTAAAATCCTGATCTGATTGATTACTTAATTAAAAAAAGAATTCTTTATTTGACAGAATATTCAGTACAGGTTTTCTTTAAGCAATCAAATCTTGTAGTGCCTCAAAAAAATCACTATAGTTGACAAAACCTTGATTAGAACAATGCTCTTCAAGAATAATTTTAACTGTTTAGAACACCATTATATGTATGTGCTCATGTGCATGAAATCGGAGTATTACTTTCAAGATTGTAGACTAATAAGTAATTTGTAACTGCCATTTACAATGAATCATAAAAAACATAATAAATTTGACATAGATCTTGATTTTGCATCAATATAATGGTGGAATTGGGCCTGATCGTGGGTTTTCAAACTTGGGTGAGTTGCGGAACCCTTTGTACACCTACCATGTGGAGCAATGAAAAGCAAAACCCTGCTGGCTGAAAGAAAGAGACCCTAAGGGCTGGACTTGGTGACCTCTGACATCCTAAGTTTCCATGCTTTGAGAAAGAAGAAGTTCAAATATGTACTCTTTTCACATTCACCCTGAAAACTGTTGGTATCATATTGTAACCAGAGCTTGGTCTTCATTCAAATGACATTTGCCTAAGATCTGGTGGCCTGGGAGCACCCTGTCCAGGTGGCCTGGGAGTATTCTGCTCAGGAGCCAGAGTACTCCTGTGGTGCCAGGTTTTGATGGAGCTCTGACACCTTGTCTGATGACAAGTATCTTAGAAGATGACTTCTTTATGTCTTCACATTTAATTACCAGGAAACACCGGATCATAGACATTATTATCCTCATTTTACAGGTAACAAAATAAAATCTCAGAGAGGTTGGGGAGGCTTTTCTTTCAGTCACCTAGTTAACAAATAATAGACTTGGATTTAAAGCCAAATTGTCCAGTACCAGAGCTCTTTTACTGTATGAACTTGCCCCTCCCCAAAATATCAACACACTGTTAGTTTTGTAATCTCAACACATGTTGCCATTGCTCCATTTCCTAACAGTGCCAGGTATCAATCCTGGCTGTCTTCATGTTCCCGCTCACGTGAGTTGCCTGCAAAGTATCTTCCTGTTGTTCCCACTATCGTTCATCCAAATATCTTATGTTTTCTTTAGTCCTGCCTCCTCCTCAGAGCTGCCTTGGCTACTTTAACCTTCAAGAATCTCTTATCTCTGGATTGGTTTGGTCCCATTAGTACCGAATGTTTAAGTTCTGAATCAAATTACTGTTTTTATTAGTTATTATCTGAATATTCTCCATTTTGTATTCTTAACATGAAATATATATTTAACATGAAACATATTTATATATTTTTTCATACTCTACAATGAGGCATATAAAGAGGAAGTATATTTAGTCAGGTGCACAGTAAGCAAATGTTGAAAGAGTATTATCTAATTCTCAATAAATATTCTTGGTTATGGAATCATCAAAAGCACAGCACTCCACGCAGTCATCATTAATTTAGTCATTGGTTCAAACAACAATGATTGAATGTCAGCTATGTGCCAGCCATTAAGCATAAAATGCTGCCATGTATAAATCATAGGTAGATTAGAGAAACCCAGGCAGATTAACAGATGAGATGAGACATGATGCAGGCCTGAGCTAAGGTGACAGCTAAGCGTGTGAAGACGGCATGGTCATGAGGAATTTCCTAGGTATGATTGCTGATCAGATTTTTAGAGTACAGGACAGGAAACAAATTAGGATAACGCCCAAGATTTTAGTCTGGGGCTCCAGACTACGCTAATCTGATGGTTGGGGCAATTTATCTGGGGAGTATGGATAGAAAAACAGGATAATTAGACTGATCATTAACTTAGGAAATATTGAGGATGAGACCCAGAGGATATTCATGAGGCATGTAGACACAGAGCTGAAGTTTCTTAAAGAGGCAAGCCTAGAGATAAATATTTGAAGTCATCAATACATAGGTATTAGTTAAAATTGTGCATGTGGAAGAGATTACACAAAAAGATTATACAGGTCTGAAGAGAAATAAATCTCTTAAGGGACCCAAGAGAATGCCAATATTTAAGTAGCAGGTATCAACTATACCTCAATAATTTAGGGGATGAAACGGGACAGGTGAAGAAAGAATTGCGAGAGAAAGTAACTAAGAGAGAATCTTAAAAATAAGTAATTTTCAGAGACAAAAGAAAGTAGTGACCCTATACATGTTTTTTCTTATTCCACACAACAGATGTTTAAAAATTTTTGTCATTCTTCTCAACAGGGGCTTTACATTTGTACAGGTAGGGTGTACCATTTATATAATATACTACATAAATGGACCCTTCAGGATTTGTGCAACTCTGTGATGAGTCCCCAAGTCGCTTTTCTATTTGACTACATGCTCAACACATAGATATTTTTCCTAATTCACAGAAAATGTCAAGAATGATCTCCTTGTTCCTACCTGCCTTTCACCTTCACCTCAAAATCTTCATGCACCCTAACCCTAGAGGTCCTTTTGAGTCATCTGCACATCATGGGAGCTAGCTCTTCTATTAATGCTCTCCTGAGAATGTAGTCCAGTCCCACACTCAGCTTGAACGGAAATTTTATAGAAATATACGGGAAAAAATGCAATGGCAATGGATGCCTAACAGTCATTTCTGAAAAGGTGTTTCGTCAATTCATTTAGGATTTGCCATGACTGGGGGATATTTCCTTTACTGTAAAAATAAAACGTTCAAAAGTATCATCAAATACGAACTTTGTACGTGCTCTTATGAAAAGATGTTCCCTTAAAGATGTAGCTCTTAATGCACAGTGTAAAATGCTTGTAGCTTTTATTATGTCTTAGATGAAAAACATGTTTTACTGCATACCAGAGTAACAGACGTCAACTCACTTTTCAAATTGGGAACAGCTTTTCATTTTGTTCTATTCAACAATTTCTGGGTCCTAATTCAACCCTTCCCTCCCTCCATCCTACCTCCCACCACTATGCATTTGTCTTTGCTCTAACGAAACAGTGTCACACACTGCTTTTTCAAATGGTGAGGGCAACATGTGCAAGGTGCCAGAAAGAGAATTTTCAGGATAGGAATCTACCATGCTCTCTCGCCTTTCATTCAGCAAGAATAAAAGAGGGGACCTGGATAGTGAAATATTTACTACCTTAACATTGCTGGTGGAACACAAGCCAGAGGAAACCCAGATGTCCAGAGTAGTAGATCAGAGAGGGGAAATCATGTGGCTATAGAGCCAAACTTTGATTTCTAGCCTCCTGCATAAGAAAAAAAAAATAACCATCTGCCACACTGCTAAAATCCAAAATGGAAGCATCTATCCCAACTCTTTTCCAAGTTCCACTTTATTTACTGATGATTAGTAAAATAAGTTCATTATTTTAAAAGTCTAAATATAGTTGAAAGTTTAAATATGATTTCAGATGGTAAGTAATTGATATAAGAGTTTTTTGGGTATTAATAAATAAATTGAGAAGCTTCACTCCTTGGAGGAAAAGAAATTCAGATCTCATTTCATTTTATAATTGAACACAAACATTGACCCAAACACCACTCATGTATGTTAGATGTGAAGTTCATGGAGCCTAAACAGGGTCTAGTACCGCCATTTTCATCATCCACATTCTCTGCTGGTGGAAAGGGTATTTTTGGTTTTGTTTTAAGAAACAATGGAGCCCAAGGTCTGAACATAATTCTCGAGATCTGGAGATCTGAGTTTTAATCCTGATCTCCAATCCAGACAAGTCTGTAAACTTTCCATACCGAATTATAAAGGAGGAAGATATAGAACTTGCCTCTGTTTGCTCCAAAGAGTGATTACAAGCAGAAGTGAGGTAATCCATGTGAACGCACATTAACCTCTTCAGACAAACAATGGTGCAGAAAAGCAAGACAATGAAAATTTTTTGAAACAATAGATGATATTTTTCCGTTAGCTTTTTTTAGATAGCCAAGTTTAAAGTCAGTTGTGCCCATTTAAAAAGTAAAATCACAGAAACATGCAGGGAAATTTGGAATCAATTTATTTAAAGACATGTTCTGTGCAGCTGTTGTTCATTAGGCCACTTTTATTGACGTGTCCAGAAATCTTTCCTAGTAGTTTAGGCACGCGGGGGCTTTGAGCCCTATGAAGTATAGCAAATTGCAGATGAATTGGTCCAGAAGTGTAGGTTGTTTTTTTTTTTTTTTGAAAAAAAAAATGCTTTGTAAAATAGAATATTCTCAAGGGAGTGACTGGTGGGGGAAGGGAAGTATGTACTGACACTTAAAAGATCTTTGACCTTCTGGAATGCACATCTAAACTTCTGCAACAGTAGTACAAAAGGACTGAACCTCTGTTTAAAACTACTCTAACAAAGCCCACTTTCTCCAAGGATCCCAAACAAAATGATCCAAGGATAGTTTCTCATAAGGTGACACTTGCTTTCAGAGACCTGTTTGGCTGTGAAGGATTTGTATTGGTGCATCACAATTTTTTTGCATCTCAGGAAGAATAGAAGTGTGCCAAGTGGACTTGGCAAAAGATAGAGGAAGGAAAAGAATACTTCAGTAGATGGAAGAGCATATTCAAAGGGCTAGAGGTTAAGAGCAGAAAGCAAGTTTGGAAGATTTATAAGCATTATTTATTTATTTGTTCTTTTATTCTTTTTTAAAAGTTCATTCATTCATTCATTCATTCAGAGAGCATGAGTGGAGGGAGGGGCAGAGAGAGGAGAAAGAAGGAGAGAGAGAATTCCAAGCAGGCTCTGTGCTGTCAGCACAGACCCCTACATGAGGCTTGAACTCATGAACTGTGAGATCATGTCCTGAGCTGAAACTGAGAGTCTGAAGCTTAACTGACTGAGCCACCCAGGCGCTCCTTCTTTATTTCATAAACATATCTGGAGCTCCTACGACATGCTGGGTAACATTCTGAGAAATATATAGGACCCCTCTCCAGTATCAAACAGTTGACAATACAGCAAAGGAGGTGGTGATGCCTACAATTTCAACGCAGTGTGTCAAGGTTTAGGCAGAGTGATGAGTCCTGCAGGTGCTCAAGGGTACAGAGGAGAAAGGGGGTGTGCATGCTTTGAGGGGATAGTACCAGCAAGGAAAGACAACCCAGCAAAGTATAACACCTGAACTGAGTCCTGAAGAGCAAAGAGACAGTCACCATGCGGAAAGAAGGCTATACCTCAGTCACTGCCCTGCTTCTACAGCCAGGCTTCTTCACAGAAAGGGATTAGAAACTGGTGAAGGCGAGGTGTCACAGACAGTACAAAATGTGCCCCTGAAGTCAGAAACCTAACACACAGTAGGTAGTCAGAAGTGCCTGCTGCATTGATAATCTTGACCTTGCCAGCATCCTTACTTGGTACTGAGGCTTTCAAAAGTGGAGATTTTGAAGAAAGACAAGCCTTTGCTGTTATTTAATCGAGCAGGGCCTGCATTTCTGGAAAGTGAAGACAACCTCTGACTTTTCAGATTAAGATTGGGATAATTAGATATAATATGTGAAAAGGACCTGGCAGGTATGTAGATCAACACATTATTGGTTTTTTATTAAATTTACAAGGTTACTTTTATTTATTTTGTAATAGTTTATTGTCAAGTTGGTTTCCATATAACACCCAGTGCTCATCCCCACAAGTGCCCTCTCCATGCCCATCACCTCCCTTCCCCTCCCCCCCACCCTCATCAGCCCTTGGTTTGTTCTCAGCATTTAAGAGTCTCTCATGATTTGCCTCCCTCCCTCTCCCCCACTATTTGTCCCCTTCTCCCCCATGGTCCTCCATTAAGTTCCTCCTAATCCTCCTATACGTGCAAACATATGGCATCTGTCCTTCTCAGCCTGCCTTAATTCGCTCAGCATAACACCCTCAAGGTCCATCCATGTTGCTGCACGTGGCCAGATTTCATTCTTTCTCACTGCCATGTAGTATTCACGGCAAAGGAAACAATCCATAAAATTATTGATTTTATGTCTAAATCAATGATAAGAGATGAGAAACTTTCAATCTGTCTTTCAGATGGGCTGTCCTCAGTTCTGCATCCGTCATGTTCCTGCTTCCCTGCCTACTTGTCCTCTATGACCTCCCCATGATTCACTGAAAAAATAAAGGTTATTAGATATAAACTCATTGTCTCTTTGCCACTTCCCCTCCTGCTGGATCAGTGCCCACACTCCCTGCCTCCCTCTGTCCCCTTGGAAGATGTGTGTCTGCTTCTGTCCAAGAGCAACACCCAAACTTGCATACCAAATATCACCTCCACTTGGCAATTGAGATTTCTCTTCTGTAATCACTCTCTGTTTCTCTCTCTCCACAACATCATTGCCATCCTCATACAATCATTTGCAATTTTTCCCATTCATCCCATGTCTCCATCATATCTCAGCTCCAAAGAACAATGGGTTAACTTAACTGCTTTCTCTTTTCTCCGTCCTTCCATACCACCAAGGTGGATTTGTCAACATCATCAATGACCTCCATATTGTTACATCCAATAGTTCCTTCATAGTTTTTGCCTTACATGACCTTTCAGAAGCCTTCAGGACAAATGACCTCATTTTTGAAACATTTTCCTTCCCTGCTTTAGTGAGACCCCTCTTTCCTGATTTTTCTCCTACCTTTCCCTTGCTCCATTTCAATGTCTTTTGCTGGATTGTTCTCTTTTACCAAATCACTAAATGAAGGAGTTCTCCAAAGCTCAGAGACTCATTGTCTTCTCTGTCTATGCTGTCTGGCCACATGATCTCCTTCAATCTGTAGCTTGCAAAACTACCCGTTTACTGATGGTTTCCAAATTTACATCTCTAGCAATGACCTCTCTCAACTGCCTCCCTGACATCTACACTTATAGATGGAATGGGTATCTCAAAGTGCAGGGGTTCAAAACCAAAAGCAAGAGTAAATAAATCTCTTCTCCATTCTCTTAAACCCATTCTTTGTCATCTCAGAAAATGGCCCCAGAAAATGGATATCCTTCTCCTTTCTCTATCTCATTCTCTGCAAACACTCCACTGGCACGTTTCATGTTTGTTCACTTTTCTTCACCTCCTGCTATTGTTCTAGCCCATGCCCCTGCGCCTCCCTCCTGGACTGTGACAATGGTGGCCTCAGTACCTTCCACTCCCTCCAATTTGTACTGCATACAATTCCAAGAGTGGTATTTTCAAAACTTAAATAAGGGCCTGTCTGAAGCTTAAAGGAACTCTTGCTAGCGCTTAGGGCAAATCTCTTACTCTGGTGTAAATATCTTAACATGATCTGGACCCAAAACAACTTCTCCACCTCTTCTAGGACCACTTCCAACCTCACTTTATTCCCTAAGCCTCTTCATTTTCATGAAACAAACCAAGCTCAGTCCTTCCGATGGTTTCTCTGCATGCAATGCTTTCTGCCTGATCGCGGCATGGTTGTCTTTTAGCCTAAATGTCACTCAGAGACAATCTTTCATTTTCTCTTGCCACCCTCTATTCTCTGCCATCACCTCTGGATTGCGTCTGTATTTTTTGGCTGACTGTGTGTCGATTTGACCACTCCCACTCCTCACTAGAATATGATCTTTATTAGAACATGTTTTTTGTCCATCTTTTACAACACAGTATCCTCACAACATGGAATAGTTCTGGACACATAGTAGGGGTTTGAAATTAAACAAAAATAGGCATTGAGTGAATTAATCTTCTTACAGTACTGAAGCGAACCTTTGAGAGCTTTCTATTCCAACACCCTCATATTACATATGGGGAAACTGAGGCCCAGAGAGGAATTGTTATTTTCTCAGATTCATCTGAGTGACCAGTAAGAAATATCTTCCATATTTGCTCTTTAGAACTCTCTTTTGTTTGAAGTAATACCAGAGACCTGAATACAAAAATTAATATACATTATGGGGCACCTGGATGGCTCAGTAGGTTAATCGTCTGACTTTGGCTCCAGTCATGACCTCACAGTTTGTGAGTTCAAGCCCTGCATCGGGCTCTGCTCTGACAGCTGGGAGCGTGGAGCCTGCTTGGGATTCTGTGCCTCCCTCTTTTTCTGCCCCTCCTCCGCTTGTTCTCTCTCTCTCTGTCTCTGTCTATCTGTCTGTCTATCCCTCTCAAAAGTAAATAAATAAACATTTAAAAAATTAATATACATGAAGCCCTACTATATTTTCCATACATGTTACGTCAGGTCCGTTCCATAGGCTGGTGTTGGGGATGCAACCTTATGAGACATAATGTCTTCCCACAGGTAATCTCTAAAATCCCAACGATTCCTACAGAGTAAGGAGCTGGGTTTCTGGAAGCCCTGGGAAACCATAGGTCTCAAGTAGGCAGTTTCTACATATGTTTGAAGAGAGGGCAAATGCTGAATTTTGTTAGAGTGATAGAAAACACATGTGTTTTCTCACTTCATATCCCAGAGAAGTGAGCTGTCAGTCTTAGCTCGTAGCTCCCATTTCTTCCACCCTTAAAGGACCAAATATGTGCCAACATGGCTGCATCCCAGACATTTGAACAATATGAGGCGGGATAATTGGGTAGGGCCAAAAAGAAAGGCCTTGGATGTCACTGGAAGGTGTCTGGCGTTTAAAATTTCTTCTCTCTAAAGTCAGTGTTTCACCATTTAACATTTTAAGCAGAGGAGTGATGTGATCACATCCAAATTTCAAAAGGATCAAGCCAGCTATACATGAGGGGGGATGGGTCAGCAGAGGGTAAGGTTGAGAATAAAGACCGATTAGTGGGTTGTTATGCTAATCTATGGAAGAGCTGATAGGGGCCAGAAAGAAGACAGCGGCGGTAAGAACACAGATAAATGGATAGATTTGAGGTATGATCATATTACAGGCATGCGATTTAACAGGACCTGATAACTATGCTCCCTGTTGCCAGGTGTGGCCATAGACTGGTTTCCTGTCAGTAAAAAAAGAAAGCAGAAGTGATACAAGCAGTTCTCAGGTCATTCCCTCCGGAATTCTAACCGAGAGTCCTGGACATGTTTCCCTGTGTCTGCTTTTGGTCCCTGTCTATGATTAGGATAATCTTAGAAGCTATATTTACAAGGGCTACATTTTACATGAGAAGGAAACATGCTTCTATCTTAGGTAAGCTGCTGTAGTTTTGTATTTCCTTGTAGCAGCACAGAATTAATCCAACCGCAGGCATGGGGGAAAGAACATCTAGGCAAATCCTGAAGAGCCAGTGCAAAGGGTTCCTGCAATAGCTTCAAAAGACCAACCCACAGAGCCATTAATTCAGACCTCACCATGACAAATCCATTTGATAATTCCACCAAAGAAGGTTGTAGAGGATATTACCAAAACTTTGTTCCTGAGTTTCTGAAGGCTTAGAAGCACACCTATCTTTTGTTCTATTTCTATTATTTTAGCCAAACAAAATAAAGAATCGAAGCCTACAGAGAGATTGATATAAACAAGCATTTATTACACTCTTGTTTATATTAGAAAAAAAAGCTGACATCAACATATATATCTAACAATATACAACTGAGTGATTAAATAAATTTTGGTACATTCAAAAATTGTATTATTCATGGTTATAATCCAGAAAAGTATAAAAGGCCACTGGAAATCCTTCACTGTATAATATTAAGCAGAAAAATAATTTTGATTACTGTGTATTGGTTAGGCTAGAAGGAAAAACATCAAGTACATGCTTGGGATTGGCTAAAACATTATACTGTAAGTAATCAATAATTCTGAATTCTAAGACATTGTTAAGTCTTTCACTCAACTACTCCAAGTTACTGAGGTTTTTACCTTATAGACAATGGATTTTTTCAATTAAATCAGCTGTGATAGTTCATTCAGTAAACAAATTGAAAATCTAGAGCCACTCTGCTCAATACAGTAGCCTTTTGCCACATATGGCCATTCACATTCAAAACTAATTGAAGTTAAAAATAAAATTAAAAGTTTGGTTCACCAGCTGCCCTGGTCACATTCAAGTGCTTATAAACCACATGTAGCCAGTAGCTACAATTCAGTCAGCACCAACACTAGCATTTCTATCACTGCTGAGGTCCTAATGGGCCACTCTGATCTGGAGTTCACCAGGCCCAGTACTACGTGCTGGGGGCTCATCAAAGAATACAACACACTTCTCTCCTCCAAGTTTTCTCAGCCCGGTAAATCAGAGTGCCCTGTCACATTTAGGTTTCTTCTGTTCCATCCTGCTGGACACAGGTTCTAGTGCCATCTCAATAACTATAGCTTAAGGGGCTCACGGTCAAAGCCTCCTGCCTCTAGGAATCAATGTCATGGTATAATCACTAAATCGTGTACAGAAATAAATCGCAATTGACCAAGATGCTCAGGGAATGGTTTGTATTCTGGAAAATTAATTTAGTTTCTTCATTCATTCAGTAAATGTATATTAAATGCCTGTTATATACCAGCTACATCATAAGTAATAGAGTCAGAATGGATTAAAATGGTTGGGGCAGACAGAAGAAATATAAACACATAAAATACTTGGAATATCAGATTGTGGCAAGCGCTATAGAGAAAAAATAGAGTAGAGCAGATAAGGGGCTGTGGGGGAAGAAAAATTCCAGGTTGCAAGGTGGGAGTCAAGGAATGTAGAGAAAGGGGGTGTTATTTTAAATAGGATATCATAGAAGGCCTCACTGATGGGGTGATAATTAGACAGAGACTTGAAAGAGGCAATTCTTATTGGTTCTTCCATTTGAAACCACATCCTTTAGGAGTCCATGTGTTATAGGAGACAAGCTATTGTTAATATAATACTAATTTATACTCTCCACTAAATTATTAGAGCCCTTATGCAGCCCATTATCGCTCCCAGGTCCTCAGTTTCCCCATTTTCATATTAAGTGTTTGGACTAGATGGTGTCTGGGAACGCTTCTGGTTTTTAAAATTTCTGATTTAAGCACAGTGGGAAGGGGAAGAAACTTCTATGTGCTGTTAGGTTCATACATTCATTCAACAAACATTAACTGAACGCCAAACATGTGCCAGGCTGTGTAGACGCTGCAGATGACAAAGTTAAGAAGGTGACTCTGTCTTCAAGGAGCTTCCAGGAGAATGAGGGAGACAGGCAAGACTTTCCACCGTGACTCAGAGGCTTTGCCGGCACTTCTCTGCTGCTGGCTGAGCAGTGAGGGCTCCCTGCCCTCCACACCTCCCAGCCATACTGCACAGTCATCCTGGAAAGGCCCAGAGCCCAAGACCATCAATCACATGGGGCCATCCAAAGAGGGCTGGGCATCACAGCATCCCCAGGGCCAGCCTCTCCCTTTAGGAAAACTGTGCCCTAGATGGGGGAGCTGTCTCCATGGATGATGATGATGATGGATGGCCCAAGGAAAGTATTTTTCATCTCTGAGCGGTACACGTGTGCATTCTCACTCTGGGGCCAGGTTCTGACTGGGATCCTGCTGTTCTCCGTTTTCTTAGCTGTTGTCACCTTGTCCCCTTTACTGACAAATGGACCCATTTTGCAGCTCGAGTGACTCATGACTGTTTGAGGAAGTCTAGATTAACTCATTGTGGCATAGGAGGAGAAAATCAAGGCAACTCTTCCTAACTTGGCATCTGAAAACTCCATCTTTATCTTAGCACACCGCTGCCGAAAAACCTCTAATGGTTCTGTCTTGTCCGTGGGATATTATCCAAGGTCCATTTCCATCTGGCTCAGACATTTCCAACCTTCTCTCCCACTACTAAACTATGCAGGCACAACTCTCACTCAAACATGCCATGGATTTTCCCACATCCGCACCATATTCGCATGATTGATTCCTACCAACCCCTTGCCCAACGGTGTGGCCTCTGAGAAGCTGTCCCTGATTGTTCCGGGCCACTGACATCTCTTGTTCTTTGCATGGTCATTCAGCACAAAGCTTGGGGTGGTGAGTGCTTTTGTTCACAGATGAAAGTCTGAAAGTTCTCTGCCACTTCTGGGCCAGAGGCACCTTGTCTTATCTGCCCTTCCTTTCCGACAGCACCAGGCCGAGTGCCCAGCACATGGAAGTGGTTGTACAGAATCGAGTTAGTTGATTGATTCTTTCAGTGGCCCTCTCTAATGTGCTGTAATTCCATCAGCAAGTGGGCTGGCAACCAGGTTTGAGAGCATGAGCCTTGATCAGCTTAAGATGAGGTTAGGTTTTACCAGCCACAGAGCACAAACACATGAGCAGTGGTGCCTGGACCCCTCAGCCAGTGTTGACCAAATGAGTCGGTGATTCAGAGGAAGCAGCTTTCTGAACCAAAAACATTCAAATTACTGGCTTTGTCGCCAGTTCAAATTTGCCCACATAGATCTGCCTTGAACAATAGATGGAACAGGAAAGCTTTACAAAATCATTGTACTTATAATAACTATGTAACTAATGGGCTTTTAAGAAAAATAACCTTCCATGTCTACAGCAAACTCTACAACACGTGTGTTGGGCTTTACCACTAGAGTTTCTGACTCAGTAGATTTGGGGGGGGGGTTGAGGGAGTCTGCATTTCACATGTGTCTCCAGGTGATACACATGTCACTGGTCACACTTTTGAGTCTTCAGCCCTATCCTAGCACCTGCTGCATTTTGTTTGTTCTTTCCAAAGACTCTGTCTGTATAATGTCATCTGTTTATATAGATATTATCCTGGTGTATATAAAATTCGTGCGTTTTAATTATTCTTCTCAATTATAGTCTATCCCCTGCCTATGATATAAGCGTATAGGTTAGCATAACTCTAAGAGAAAAATTTTACCAAATAAAAGGAACTTTTGGAATTTGGGATGAGACATTACCCTGAAAACCATGGTAAGAATTACTTAACCTTTGTACAAGAATGGAAGGCTATTAAGGAATATTGAGCCCACAGTGATTCAATCAGGACATTAATTTGAGTAATTAGTTTGATTAATTAAATTGATGTGGGGTTCACCTTTTTGTCTGTTTTGGTCATTTCTATATCTCCAGCTCCTGGAAGAGTGGCTGGCACTAGAAGGCAGTCACTAAATATTTGTGGGATGAATGAATGAACTTAACAAACATTTCCTTCATATACTCTGGATAATTTAGAAGTCTCTGGAATGGGTGTAAGTGCAGGCAATTGGGGGAAATTTTATAGCATTTAAATGTTTTGCCTCCAAAGGAGCCATGTATCAAAGAATAATCATTAACAAGCTGTAATTGGTTTCTAGGCACCGCAAGAGATTACCTGTATGTGCAAGCACACATGGACACAAGTCACACACACTTAACTATCTCCTTGGAATAGTTGTGCAAAGAACCGTACATCCACTGGTATGCTCAGTGTGGCGCACGGGTCCACTCGAATGCTATTCCATACGGTTTTCTACTTTAAATTAGAAATCCTTCTGTGCACACATCAGTTCAGAATCCAAAATTAAATGCAACATGGGAAGCATTGTAAGGGACCCTGTTTCCTACTGTGCATTACATGAAATACTAAAGCCTTTTTCTTTAATGTCATTCCAATTAAAGCAAATAAGTGAAGCAATATTGTTGGCTTATACCAGTGCCCATTTACGAAAACAAAATAAAGCTCTCTATGCACGTGGTTTTTAACATTTAATCAATAAACTGGAATGATTTGAGGGTCTGGCTGTCTTAATAAGGGGATTGTGAAAACACAGGGCAGTAAATTAGATTTAAGAAATTTTCGAAAATGAGGGAAAATTACATTATAAAAGTGACATTAACATTCCAAAGTCCTGAAACCTCAGGACTGCGGAGACCCTGAGCCAAGTGGGGATCAATGCAGAGCATACCACAAACTCGGCTCCGCTCTCCTGACATGGAAGGTACAATCTGTCAGGAATAGTGCTTCATCCAGAAGCTGCAGGAGACCTCTCCCTTCTAGACAACTGGGCAGCTGCTCTGACTAACGCTTTCGACAGATTCCGAAAACATTTCACCCCCTGCCATCCCTTGGCAGAGAGCAGCTGAATGCTAACGGAGTTTTCTCAAACATTCTTGTTAATGACCCAGCTGTGAAACTGCTCACAGGGCAGCTCTCCCCTGGCAAGGTCATTACCATATTTCATTCTTCTTGCTTAATTTCAGGCAGTTCTTCCTCCCTGTAGAAATATATCAAGCTATATAAAAACCAGAACTTTTATCTACATTGAGGGGTTTAGAGGGTTAGTTTCTCTCTCGGTAGGACAAGAAAAATCATTGTTTCTCCCTTTTGATTTAGAGGTTTGATTTATGCAGGCTTACCTGTCAAGCTTCCGTTTCAGTTGTGCTAACTCTCAGGTTTGTGTGCATTTGCTTGGATTTACGGACCCGGGTTTAATTCTTGATTTATAATCTATGGGCTTCAGACGAAGAATGAATTTTGATTTAGCGTACCACATTATATGTAGCTTATATTTTCCACTCAGAGTCAACTATTAGTTGGTTTTAGCACAATTGAATTATGGCTCTTCCTAGAAGGCCCTTTTTGATGAAATTAAGATGGATTGAAAACCAAATATTTCCCGTATAGCTACATGAAATGAAGTTTCCTCTGCACAGGTCTGACTGCCACGAAGTGCATCCTCCAGAGAAGAGCATCCAGGCTTCTCCCCAGACCCGCTGATTGACAGTGGGCTCTGGAGACTTCCGGCCCTGCTCTCGTGAGGGTAGATTTGTTCCCTCAGTCACTTATTTTCAAAAGTATTCCCAAAGATGTTTCACGCTATGTCACATCACAGGATAAACATACTCTCTTCTCAGCAACCTTCTGGGTCTATGCTCTTATCTCTTCAACCTTCCAAGTCTTTCAATGCATTGATACTCATCAATACTCAATGTTCTGAATCATTCAAAGACATGTAAAAAAAAAAAGGCATCACATATAATTTAGTGTATTCTGCTATTTGGGCCTTTGGAATCTATGCTCTAAAAGTAGGGCATCTCTCAATATTCAATTAATGAAAGCTATCTGTTCTCCAGTCACACTGGGGTAATAGGCAATGGTTTTCAAAATGTTAAACCAAATGTATCAACTGGGTGAAGAGTACATTCTCTGTACTCCCTGCACTATCTCTTGCAACTGCACGTAAACCTATAATTATTTCAGAATAAAAAAGTTTACATAAAAAATGCACTTCTTCAAAAAACCTGCATGCCTGTCAAATCAACTGCCCACTGAGTGAAAATGGACATAAAGGCAACAGTGTCCTGATGGTAGGTGCTTCCTAGGTATCGGTAATGGTATAAATCAGTAAATGGTATAAATGGTACCAGTAATGGCTTACCAATTATCAGTAATGGTATAAATGAGGCCATCTTGGAACTCTATCTCCTCACCCTCAAAAAAATACAGTGACTGAGGCTGCCTGGTTGGCTCTTTTGGGTACACATCTAACTCTTGGTTTTGGCTCGAGTCATGATCTCACAGTTTGTGAGTTTGAGCCCCACATAGGACCCTGCGCTGGCAGCACAGAGCCTGCTTGGGATTCTCTCTCTCCTTCTCTGTCTCTACCCCTCCCCCACTTAAACTATCTTGGTCCCTTTCAAAATAAATATGTAAACTTTAAAAATATGTGTACTTTTAAAAAATACAGTGATTGGGGGCACCCAGGTGGCTTAGTCAGTTAAGCATCTGACTCTTGATCTCAGTTCAGGTCCTCATCTCAGGGTTGTGAGTTCAAGTCTAGTGGTAGGCTTTATGCTGGGCATGAAGCCTACTTAAAAAAATACAATGATTGAACCTCAGAATGTTATCATCCGATTTGGATACTTACCTGGTGGATTAGAAAAATGTTTTTAAACATGAGGTTTGAGAAAACACAAAAGGCATTTTGCAAATCCTATCTGACCCTCATTAAGGATATGAGACAGTAAAGATCTTAATGAGTTAATAGAGGCAATAAGAGTTGGTAAGGGCGCACACGTACCGGGGGAGCAGGCAAGGAGTCAAGGAGATGGGAAGGAGGGAGGATGGAGGGGAAAAAGAACAACAAAAGATTTGCGAAGATTCATTAGTGTTCCAACATCCCTTAGGGGTTCTATTTTTTTAACCAAAATAACAATAACAACAAAAATAATTAATAAGGAAATGTTAATCTTAACCAAATTTCTTTCTCTTTCTTACCTCTCACCACCATCTGCACTTGACCCTGCCTGGTACTCAACAGTTGCCCTGCATAGGCAACAGTCTTCCAGGAGAAATACTTAAAAGGGCAAACTTATTAGGATGCGCTATCTCACTCTCTCATTCATAGAGGCACAGATTTTAGACTAAATATTCATTTACAGGCTCCAAAAGTCCCTGTAGATAGAGAATCAAGATCAAGCATTGAAAGCAACAAGCGTACTTCTGTCTTTTAATGGTTTGAAAGGTTCTCCATCATACTTCCCTCTGCATTCTGGTAGAGCAGACTTGAGTTTCTCAGCCTTGGCGGTACCTTGGCGGTACCAACATATGACCTTTGTTGTGCTGTCCTATGCATTGTAATCATGGCAATCTAAATGTCCCTAGGCATTGCCAATGTCATCTGACGGTTGGGGGCAGAACCGCCCCTCGTTGAGAGCTATGGTAGAGGAAACACTCTAGGTCCAAGTGTAGCATGCAGCTCTTGCTCCTGGAATCTTGACTTCAGGCATGGGTGCATTGCAAAGCTTACTGAGAGCACTGCAGATCAGGACAGAGAATTTCCTTCTGGTAGAACTGAGGGATTGGTGTCCTTTGGAGGAGGACTGGCTTGCTGCAGAGGTCGTGGAGAGCAGGAACCAATCAATCATTCATTAGCATGGAGATGCCTGCTTCTGGGTCCCACGATACATACATACTCTTAAAGTCTGAAGGAAAATTATATTCACAAGCGTATCTAGTCTTGAAACATCACCTTTGCCACAACAGCATGTTTTCTTTTTTTTCTTTTTTAAAATTTTTATTTATTTTTGAGAGACAGAGAGACAGTGTGTGAACGAGGGAGGGGCAGAGAGAGACACACACAGAATCCAAGGCAGGCTCCAGGCTGTGAGCTGTCAGCACAGAGCCCGACGCACGGCTCGAACTCAGGAAGGCCAAGATCATGACCTGAGCTGAAGTTGGACGCTTAACTGACTAAGCCACCCAGGCGCCCCAGTACATGTTGTTTTCTTAAAAAATATATTCCTTATTGGCTATGTGCAATAAGCATAATCAATAGGCAGTGTGTGTTCATCAATACTAGATTATGGTTATTATTATTTTAGTTTTTTCTCTAAAAAAGTAGTTATTTCAGTATCACCTAAAATGAATATTAGACATCACACATGCCTGATCTACTTGAAGTTGCTAAATACAAAAAGTATGTAATAAGTACTTTTTAAATGTATATTAGTTTGTTTTCCTGCTTTGCATTTTCTTGAGCTGATCTTTCCTCACTCTGACGCAAGGTAGACAGTCTGGACCCCAGGTCCCAATAGAGTGTCAGCATTACAAACTATGGACATCATGCCCCACATGTATCGACACAAGATCACAGAAGCCACAGCCCTTTCCCATAACCCAGCTGCTCCTTGGAAGAGAAGCAGGGTGAAGTAAGGGGTGATGAGAAAGCTGAGGACTTATAAGGAAAATTTATTAGAGACAGAGTTATCTGAAGAGATAGTTTCTGCTTATGGAATGGACTGAATCCCCAAACAGGAGCATTTAAAAGTTAAAGGTCAATTTAGTTATCGAGGAATAATAAAATAATGATGATATGCTTTCTTTGCATATTCAATTACAATTACAAATATATTTGCACTTGTGATTATTAAGGGTACTATCCCTTTCTGTATATGTGCCTTATCCAAGTACGTAGGGCTAGGAAGGATGATTATAAACCCTCAGAAATACTTTGATATAGTGGTCTATATGTTATTTATGTTATTACAGTATTTAATGGCTTGATTTAGTTTAATGTTTATTTTTAGGGTGACCTTCTATTTACTGCAACTGATGTTAGTTTTCCATTTATAGAAGACACATGCATTTCTTTAAAGCATATTTAAGGATTTTTTAAAAAATGAGCCGATTTTGGGGCACCTGTGTGGCTCAGCCGGTTAAGCGTCCAACTTCAGCTCAGGTCATGACCTCACGGTTTGTGGCTTCAAGCCCCACACAGGACTCTGTGCTAACAGCTACCAATTGTGTGTCTCCCTCTCTCTCTCTCTCTGCCCCTCTCCAGCTCACACTCTGTCTCTTTCTCTCAAAAATAAATAAATGTTAATATAAAACAAAATGAGCTATTTTAAAGTATTAAATAATGGTGTAAACATGGCAGAAATTATGACATTGGTATCACAACGTCTGCAGTTTGAGAAGCGACGCTATAATAAAAATCACGAGGTCCTTCTTCACATGAGTGGCCTGAGGAATGAACAAACATCTTATAATCTTTTCTGTCACCAGAAATATTACCAGTAGGCTGGGCACAGTAAAAGAAGGCTGGTTGGTTAAGAAAATAGCCAAAAGAAGAAACAGAACTTAACTTTTTGAGCCCTTACTAGGTGCTGGGTGCTTTGTATTTATTATTCTGATTTGATATTCACAGCTGCTCCATGTTTTAAACGAGGAAACCAGAAGTCTTAAGAGTTAAGAAATATACCCAAGTTAAATAGAAAAGCTGAAATTTGAACTTGAGTCTGCCCTATTCCTTAAGAACTGAGACAGGACTAAATCAGAGTCTGAGCTTCATTTTTTAAAAACTGTCCAAAAGGCAGTAGTTGGGACTGAGGTTTGTCTCCTTTGAGATTTCCCAAATAGCAACTGGCTAGTGTGCCCCACCAGCTGGGAAGGAAGAAGAGTCCTTGAGCCAGTGAATAAAGGAAAGGACTCAGAGACCTAGCCCCTTGAGCTCAAGCCAGGGATCCATGACCACATCAGCAGGCAATGTTACAGCTCAGACTCGGCCACAGCATCTTTCAGTCTATACTTCATGGAAATATTTCAGTTCCCATTTCTTGCGGTAATCCAGGAGTACAACCCGGATCCGAGTCTTAATTGTTTAGGTTGTTGGTTTCATGAGCAAATACTTCCCCCTAGTGGCAATTGCTGGTCATTGCATGTACCTGTCTTCCGGACTCATCTCACCAACAAATCCCAAGGGGAGAGGGCAGGTGCCCATACAACTCTCCCCGACCTGCCCCCCCAGTAGCTTTTGACTTGGACAAACTCAGACTTTTGGATTACTTATTTAAACACGGAGCTGCTGTAACAATTAAATCAACCAAAACAATTCAGAGAAAATACACCTTATGATTTTAATCCTTTAAAATATATTTATATTTGCATCTTAGTTTTCTTGGTTAATGCTTCCTATGCTCTTTTAAAGAATGTATATTCCGCTATTGTTGATGCATTGTCCTATGAATATTAATAAAGGCAAGATGTTTAATAGCATTGATCCAGACATCTGAAACATTCCTGATTTTCTCTCTACTAGTGTCATCAAGAGGTGTAATCTCGAACATTTCCAAGCCCTGTGTGAGGTCATTTGTTCAGCTTACAGCAACCTGGTATCCCTTCCTTGCCCAACCTTGTGAAGTTTGACCCTATGCATTCACGGCTTAGTATTTAGCAAGAGACCAAAGGGAACTCGTATGCAAACTTCTGGATCTCTCTCTCTGCTTCCTCCTTTCCTGTCATCTGCCCTCAAACTCTCACCCATCAGCCTCCCAAACCTCAGTACTCTGTCTCTTTAGCTCAGAGACACTGCTGGGCTCTGCTTGGGCTTCTCCTCATGCTGCTGCCCAGAAAGCGCCTGCACCCAGAGAAGAGGGGCCAGCAGGATTTACCTTCTTTATTTCCTTTCTTCCAGTGGTCTGAGCACTGTTCTGCCAGTAGGTAATGCTTCATTTCTTTCATGCAGTTGTCTGACTGCTTGCAGGGGACAAGTCTGGAAATCATAGCCTGAAGTTGAGTCCCCAAATGCCTGAATGAATACAATAATACCAGCTTTACTTAGGCTATTAAGTATCTGGAATATAGTTTTTTACTTTTTTAGCTGAAGCTTATATACTCCTTCCTTTTATTCTAGTTTAAAAAAACAGCATAGTTGAAATTTTCAAAATACAGGCTGAAAGTCATGTCCTCTTAACTAAAGTGAGTTAGGGCCATTTATATCTATGGCTATTAATTTTGTAATCAGCTTACGTAGCATCTCTTTGTGCTATTTGTTTTCAGTATTTGTGTTCGGTCTGGAAGGAGATCTTTCCTCTGCTTTTGCCTTCTTTCGTATGGCTTGAATTTCTCTTTTATTTTCCCTTTTTGCTCATTACATTTTCTCGTCTCTCCATGAATTTGGTAGTTATATTTTTGTAGCTATTTTTAGATAATTTAAAGTGCATACTTAATAGTCTTATTAACTTAATTCATTGGTTTGCCCTCCTCCTGAGCAAAACCAGTTTACCAATTCTTTCTTTAGATGAGTCTAACATTCTGATATTAAATCAGATTTATCTGTTTTAATCCAATGTATTTGGATGTATCCAATGTATTTGGATGTAAAATCCAATGTATTTTAATCCAATGTATTTAATCCAATGTATTTAAAATCCAATGTATTTTATTCTTTTTAGTCTTTTTAAAAGTTTACTTTGAGAGAGATAGTGTGAGTGGCGGAGGGACAAAGAGAGAGGGGGAGAGAGAAAGAAAATCCCAAGGAGGCTCTGTGTGGCCAGTGCACAGCCCCACGGATTGTGAGATCAGGACCCGAGCCGAAACCACGAGTCAGACACTTAACTGACTGAGGCCCCAGGTGCTGCTGCATCCATTGTATTTTAAACTTCAATTTTTTATTGTGTATTGCTAGATCTTCTATTTTTTTAATTCTCTTTCAAGTTTGAGGCAATACTCTCTTGTTTCTTGCTCATATTTTCAAGTATATCTTTTATTTCCTAACACACATTAAGTATACTTATTTTACAATGTATGGTTATTTCAAAATAGTTTCAGAATTCCCCTATCTGAAATTCTGACATGAAAAACTTCTGAAAATGTAATTTTCTTTTTAGCAAGAGGGTGGACAACACCCAAAACAAGCAAAACCAAACCTGCACTGTCTTGAGATGATTTACAGGTTCTGTTTTTACCTTTTCATGTATTTTGCTCTGAAATGTTTATGTGGTGGCGTCACAGACCAGCCCCCAGGCTGCGTGAAATCTACCATAAATGGATTCTATTACATTTCTGAATACCCAAAAAGTTCTGAATGCTGGGCCATGTCTAGTTCCAAAAGTTTTCATTAAACAGTTGTAGACCAATTGGACTTTTATGGAAACAACTCTATTATCTGTTGTCAGTATCAGTTCTTAGTCATAAAACATTCTTTTCTCTTGATGCTGAGTTCACATTCTTTGCAACTTCACCTTTGGGAATCCTTTAAGGTTTGGTGTTGAAGTTGTGTTCCGCTAGAGAGCATTTGCTTTCTTTCAGTTTCCCAGGAGCACTCTCAGTGAAGGGCCACTTTGATTTAAATTCTCTGCTTGTAAGAGCTGGTTTATGATTACACATCTTTAAGTTAAACATTCTTTCCCCTCAATGCAAACACTTAAATCGCTATGTTTTCTTGTTTTCTCCTTCTGTGGGGCAGGTTTGTTTTTGTTCAGTGATCCCTAATTGATCCTTGAATTGACTCTGGGTTTATTTCCTGTCTCCAGCGTCTCCTGCAGCCATAGAAATGGAAGTTCATGGACACCAGTGGTTGATAGATTCTCCTGGGGTAAAAACTAAGATTAGCATTCCCCCATCTCACTATTCTTTGGGTTTTTAAGGAATCCTTACCTTCCTGCAAAATCGACAATGGTCTTAAAAGAAGACAGTTTTTATTTTTTTAAATATTTTTATTTATTTCTAGGAGAGAAAGAGAGACAGCGTGAGCAGGGGAGGGTCAGAGAGAGAGGGAGATATAGACTCTGAAATAGGCTGCAGGCTCTGTCTGAGCTGGCAGTCAGCACAGAGCCCGACGCGGGGCTCGAACCCACGAACCGCGAGATCATGACCTAAGCGAAAGTCGGACGCTTAACCGACTAAGCCACCCAGGCGCCCCGACAGCTTTTATTTTTAGCATAAAGTCTTACAGATATTTTTCTTGGGAGGACTTTTTGTTTATTTAGTACATAATATTAGAAGAAAAAGAGCCCTGTTTTCCCCCACTTTTTTGGCTCTTCTTTTCTGCTTCTCCTCTACCAGTCTTATTGCATGGCTTTCACTCACACGGTTGTAAGGTAGCTGCCATACTGCTAATGGCAAGTAGAAAGACATGGAAAGAACAGTGGAAAAGGAAAAGCATATACATTTTACCTCTTTGTTTTCATCAGGAAAATATCACTTTCACTGGGAGACTTCCACCGACAGTTGATTAGCCAGAATTGTGCAACATGACCACGTTTGTGCAAGAAAACTGAGAAATGAATTTGCCGGACACATTGCATCATGAATAATGGGAGCTGTTGCCAAGGAAGAATGGAAGAATGGATACGTAGTAGGCGGCTAGAAGTACCTTCCACAGCCTGGAATCATCAGAAGAATTGCAAGTATAGATGCCTATGTCTTCTTACTCTGGACATACAGATGATAAATTCGATATGATATAAAAATATGGAAAGGTTAGAGTTTCTCAACCTTAGCACTGTTGACATTTTCAACCAGATGGTTTTTTTCCATGGGGGACGGTTCTGTGCATTATAGAATGTTGAGCTGTATCCTTGGTCTCTACCTCTAGATACCGGTAGAGATTATGACAGCCACATATGTCTCCAGACATTGCCAAATAGTCCCTTGAGCGGAAAATCACCTGCGGTTGAGAACTACTGATATTGATGTTGATATAGATGTAAATGAATATAGATATATTAATATGCAAATGCATATACGAATACATGCACACAGAGAAAGATATGTATGGATGTGCGCATGCACGGTGAGATTTACTTATTGCTCATCTCTAACACTGAGATTAGAGCCTTTTGGGGTTCCAGCTTGATATGGGTCTCTTATTTCATTTGCACTGAGGCTATATGAGGAAGATATTATTATTTTTTCCCATTTACATAAATGGGTAAACTGAAGCGCTCAGAGATTAAGTAACTCACTTAATGCCTTCACAGTTAGTCTGTCACAGAACTGGGTCATGGAAAATCTCCAAGACTAATTTTGTATTGCCTTGATTTTGTGTAATTTTAACAACCTTACAGCTTGCTATTCCCATTCACAATAGTTCTCTCTATGTCGAGGATCTTGCTGTTGCAGGTACTTGTTCTGTGATATTCTGTCTCTTGTGCTTTACGTTGCCACACCCTCTGGCTGACTTCTCTTCCTCTCGAGAATCTTCTTGTGCAAAGACCTCCATTTCTCCAGGTTCAGCCCAAATGCCAAATCTATGTAGAGAATATTCAAATGTCACATTGGAAGGTGGGCCTCTCCAACTACAAATTACATAATTCCAATATTCTATAATCCTCTAACCTGCAATCCTGGGTAAGCAGATATCCTATTATACTGCCCAGAGCCCCGCTTCAGGACCAAGATACTTTGGTCTCAGCAATTGGAAATAACAGCATTTTTCAGATTGATGATCTCTGCTCTGACAGAGATGGTCCTTAGCTGAAGAGAGCTGCCTTATCCGAGCTTACGCTCCTCACAAAAGGCGGCCCCTGGCCAATGACCAGCCAATACGGGGTACAAGGAGCAGCCCCCATGTCTCAATTTGGAACATTCTAAAGTGACATTCCAACTCCAGAGCTTCCACTGCATTAGCTGAGGCTTTAGCTGTAATAATTTGCGTAATTGGTCACTTTCTTTTTCTGTCCAGTTCTACCTATCTCACCTCTTCATAGATGTACCTCCTGAAAGTAATCAGCAATAAATCTTCTTCATCCAGCTTTTTGTCTCTGAGTAGTTTCAGGGTAATAAATCAAGATTGCTGTGTCAGCTGTGGATCTAAAAAGTGGGCCAAGGAGAAATGGGTGAGGCACTGACAGCTTTTGCTATAAATTATTAATGAGCATATCAGTATAACATTTTGTAAGTCGTGTGACACTTACTAGTAAGGAATATACTCTTCTATTAAGTAAATTGTCTTGTCTAACATTCATGAATTCCCTGGAAGTTCGCAAAAGCTCCCACTCATGCCATAGTGAGAATGTTTAAGACTATACCTCATAGGCCAGCATCCCCAACAAGAGCCATTCTCCTCCTCCTGACTCTTCCTTCTAGGGCTTTCCATGGGGCTAGAGGACCTGGCCACCTTCTGCAATCTTCCTAGGTAAGGATTGCCCCAATCCAACAGCAGAGGGCAGCAAAGCCCACATTCTGATCCTAGAGACACTCCAGGATTTCCCACAGTGTGGGAGCACTTAATTTCAGAGAACTTTGTTTTTGAAGATTAATATCAGTTAAGTTCTCAGTCTGGGTTGCAGATTCTAAATAATTAGCATAAACAAAATCCATAAATATTGAGAAAAATGAATCCTGGAATAAATCCAGAAGCACAAGGAATGATCAAACCCAAGATGCATTTCAGCTCTGCCACCACAGAGCCTCAGTTTCTGAAATCTTGGAGCCAGTGAGTTAAATGCTGACACTTGAGGCGAGACTGTCACCTTCATGTCAGACACCCTCCTATGCATTTTATTTTTGACTCTTCTATTCATTGGCCAAAGGTCACTAGGAGGCAAATATGGCAGATCACAGTCCTGACTTCAAATGGCCTCTAGAAAGAAGGAGGCCTCCACCCACAGTTGATATCCGTAGCCTAAAACTCACTAATTTAGGTACCACACACTGCATGTGTAGTAATCTTAACAGATAAATTAGAAGATTACATCTTGCCTTACTGTCCACTGGTGATCAAGTATGTCTAGCTCCTTTTTGCAAGGTCCCTAGTAGACTAACCACATAAAACAAAAGTATGGTCTCAGAATGTGTGCTAGGAAAGAAGGCACAATAAAGGTGCAATAGCATATGAAATCCTTTATGTTCCAAGGGGGGGAAAAAAGGAAATAAAGAGAATCATAAGCATCAAAGCTAAAAGGCTTCTTGAGATTATTTTATCCAAACTGTCTCATTTTGCAAATGGAGTAACAAAGTTTCAGTGAACTAAAGGATGAATCTGCCGCAAAAAGAACCAGAAACCAGCAGTTGCAGGATTTATTCTCATGATAGTAAGTTTAGTTAATTTATTTTCATTGCTATAATGTTATTCTCTTACGCATATAAATCAGAATTCATTAATGCATTTGGTTTGTTTTCAGTGTTTCACTATTACAAGCTATGTGTTTTGTGTATCTTTATGCACATTTGCTGGAAATCACATGGCAAAGTTTCTCTGGCCAATTACCTGGAAAAGGAAATGTGGATTGCAGAATACACAAGTTTGCAAGTCTTCTAGATAATGCCATACGTTTTCCTGATGTGGTAAATACCATTTTCACTCCAATTAGCACTGAGTTGGAAGTCCCATGGTTCTACATCTTTGACAACACTTGGAATCATGTAACTTCATAATTTTTGTCAATCTAGTTGGTGTTTTGTCTGTTTCATCATGGTTTTAATTTGGATTTCCCTGATTATTAAAGAGGCTGAACATACTGTATACCAACTAAAAGTGTTTCCTTCTCCGTGAAACACCTACCCTGACCCTTTCCCCCATGTTTCTGTTTTTAGTCTTATTGATTTATAGTAGTTCATTATATATTGTGGATATTTCTGCTATGATTGCCACATGAATTGCAAATATTTCCTGCCATATTTTGGTGTGTACTGCCCACTTAATTATGAGGCCTTTTGAAAATGGAAAAATCTTAATTTTGCTGTAATAAAATTATCAATATTTTCCTATATTGTTTGTGCTTTTTATCTTTTTTAAGAAATTCTTTCACATCCTGATGGGATATTGACTTCAAAGTTTTAATCTTTTGCTTTTCACACTTAAGGTTTTATCCCATCTAGACTTGATTTTTTTGGTAAGGTGTGAGATAGAGGTTCATTGAAAATTTTTCCATATTGATACTTTAAAACCAATAACTGATATGCATCCCTTCCCCAGTAATCTTCCAGCTACTCCTGTAATGTGTGAAGTGTCTTTATATGCCATTTTCTGAGTGTTCATTCAGTCCCATTGGTTGATTTGTCTATCCTTTGAACCAATACCAATGATTTGTTTATCTCCAAATCAGTCATAGCCACTGGAGCCTTTTAAGAATTATTGATATCTGATAGTGTTATACCTATCAGATATAAGTGTTCCACCTTATACTTCTTCAGAATCTTTTACCTACACTTGGCCTTCTACTCTTTTCATTTAAAGTTTAGAATTACCTTATCAAAACCCTGCTGGGATTTTAATTAGAACTGCATTGAATCTATAGCTCAATTTGGGGAGAGTTTATATTTTTATACTATATTAAATCTTCCTATTAATAAACATGATATGTCCCTCAACTTACTTAGGGTTTTAACAATTGTCTTTCAAAAACATTTTATAATTTTTCCATACATGTCTTACATAAATTCGATCAGGTTTGGTCCTGGGCACCTTATATTTTTGTAGTTTTCTTGCAAATGATATGTTTTAATGAAATCACATTTTTAAAACTGTGGGCTGGTATATAAAATCTGATTGACTTGTTTATTAATATTATGTTAGATAACATTATTAATCTTAATTATTAATTTTAACAATTTTCTTATAATTATGTTTGGATTCTCCATGGAAACAACTATGTTACCTAGAAATAATGATAGTTAAATTCCTTGTTTCCAAACCTCATATTGCCTATATTAGTTTGTTTATATTATACTTTATTTTTCTTATAGTAGTTTGTTGGCTAGGATAACCAGTAAATGGCTAATAGAAGATATTGATATTTAGGATCCTTGTCTTTCCCTGTATCTTTAGGGAAATGTTCTTAACATTTTATTATTGAGCATGGTATTTTCTGTAGGATTTTTTGGCAAGATATCATTTATCAGGTTAAAAAAGACCTATTTCTTAATTTGTTAAGATTCATTAATAATAATAGAATGTTTAATGTCATTGAATATTCTTTTAACATTTATTGAAATGATTCCATAGGTTTCTCTGTCAGTCTCTTAATAGGAGATGGTAGGCACAAAGCCATCCAAGTCCCAATCCCCGGGACATGTGACTATTTTAGCCTACATGACAAAAGGCACCCTGCAGAAGTGGTTAAACCCAAAGATCTTAGAATTGGGAGATAGATAGTCCTGGATTATACAGTTGGGCCCAACCTAATCAGATGATCCTTAAAAATGAAAGAGAAGGGCAAGAGTGGATCAGAGAGATTCAGGGTTAGAAGGACTCGACCCACCATTAGTGGCTTGGGAGTTGGAGAAAGGAAAATGTGTGCAATGCAATGGCTTCTAGAAGCTGGAAACAGCACGCAGCCTACATCCAGCAAGAAAACAGAGACCTCAGTACTACAATCAGAGGGCACTGGATTCTGCCACCATGAGGAAGGAAAGGAACTATCCCCTAGAGCCTCCAGAAAGAAGTGCTGCCCAGTGAGATCTGCATCTGACTTCTGAGCTTCAGAAATGTAAAACGATGAACCTGCATTATTTTAATCCACTAACTTTGTGGTAACTTATTACAACTGGCAATAGAAAGCAAATCACATTAATAGATTTTTTTTTTATATTGAGCCAAACTTACATATCCTGCTTGGAGTTTCAACTTACAAAATGCTGGTTAGTATTCAGCTAAAGAATCCAGAGAACCTCACATAGATTTCTGGGACTCTACCTCCATGCCTTCCTTTTCTCCAGCACTCTTTCCAAAACTCCATTCTTTGTCTTCTTCACTCAGTGAGAACACATATCTCACTTGCATTCCCCTCCCTATTCTATCAGCCAGAAAGTGTAATCTTCTGAAGAATTAAATTTCTGCATTAGTTACTTCCCCATATGTAAAGGTAATGATATTTTTCAAAGTTCTTGTTTATGGCTGGAAGGTAAATCTATTCCCAGGTACATTCATTGTATTATGGTCCTTTGAGATAGATAGATAGATAAATAGATGATAGATAGATAGATAGATAGATAGCAAGTTAGACAGACAAGTAGATAGATGCATATACATACACATATTATTTAGAATTATTCACAGTCTACAGGTTGGTATATTTCTTTTTTTTTTAAGTTTATTTATTTATTTGGGGAGAGAGCAAGAGAGTGCAAGCACATAAGGGGGGGCAGAGAGAGAGAGCGAGAGAATCCCAAGAAAGCTCTGTGCTGACGGCTGGGAGCCCAACACAGGGCTCAAACCCATAAGCCATGAGATCATGACCTGAGCCGAAACCAAGAGTTAGACACTTAACTGAGCCCGCCAGGCACCTCCATAGGTGGGTATGTTTCTACTTATCTCTGAATGGGACATTTACCACCCAGGTTGCTATTGCCCGCCCCCCCCCCCCAGTAGCATAGTAGGCATCTTCTTGACTTTCTTCTTCATTTACTCAATATCACTAGGGCCTCCTCCCTTAGATATATCAAGTGAAAAGTTGGATGTTGAGTGAAAGGTTAATTGAGGGACGATTTCTGGTGCATGAGGAATATTCAAACATGGAGCTCTGTCTTTATAAATGCAGGAATATTTTCACTGTTTTTTAGGATATACTTTATGTTAAAGGATGGGGAGCCCCTAGACAGCTTGGGTTTTATCACATAGTCATGAATCAGATTTCCCACTCTGGTTAGAAATCATCTATTTCTGTTTGGTGTAATTTTTCCTGAATTGGGCCTATTGGTGAAAAGTGAGCAATGTCCAAATATCACCTGCCCTGCTTGTAAGCCGGATCAGAGAAGACAATGGTTAAGTATGGCCAGCCTTGCTAATTTATAGATTGCAATGAACTAAAAAAAAAAAAAAAAAAATATTGTCCTGTCCTTCATGCAGCCTATCTATGCTCAGGTCTTATTACCTCAAGCATGGAGATATGAGTGGAAGACTTCAAAAATCCTTTTCCTTGTTACCACACTAATTTCAACTTTAATGTTAAGGAGTATTCTAGTGGTCGTTGTTGACATCAGATCAGTCTCCATATGATAAAAATAGGATTTCATTGGACAGAAAAATATCAGAGATTATAGAGATTAGGAGGCTTTTCTTAGTTGTGGCATAGTTGAGATTTTTTTCTTATTTAATTTATTTAATGTTTATTTATTTTTGAGAGAAAGAGAGACAGCATGGAAGGGGGTGGGGTGGGGAGAGGGAGACACAGAATCCAGAGCAGACTCCAGGCTCTGCACTGTCAAACAGGGCCTGATGCTGGGCTCAAAATCACAAGCCCTGAGATCATGTCCTGAGCCGAAGTCGGACGTTCCACCTACTGAGCCATCCAGGTGCCCTGTAGTTGAGATTTTCTATCATTTCAATGTGATGGATAACAGAGTTTTTTTGTAAATGTTAAGGTTACTTTGCTACATTTGCTTGGCAAAAAGCAAAGCCTTCCAAAATCCTCAAAAAAAAAAAAAAAAAGGAGTAAATTCTGTTTCTCCTCCCATCACTGCAGCAAGTTAGAACACAGAACACTTCTTTTCCCTCTGAAGTCTTAGGTTCTGGGCTCCTCTGGGTAACTTGTTTTTTCCTGTAATTAAGTCAACATGACTATCCACCAGCAGCCCTTTCCAGGTTATCACTGCTGTAACATTGGTGTTCCAAAGAGACGGTAATGTAGGGGAAATGGCCTTTAAACAGGCTCAAGATATTTAATTGAGATTCACTGTGCGCATTAAGTTGCAAATGTTTGTGGTGTTCACTGTACAAAAGCACACCTCCAGGTAACACAATATTGAGCAGGGCCCATAGCAATGTTCTCAGCACAGTGCAATTCATTCCTCCAGAATGTGCTTTTCACCAGAATAGAAAATATTTCTGATTGGGTATGGAGGGTAAAATGAAATCAGAACAGCCTGGTTTCATGTGGTCAATTACAAGTGCATTCTTATAATTGATTCATTATGGAAAGCCAAAACTAAGAGAGGATTTTCTCTGCGTGATCTGAAAATTCGTTCCCTTCCTGTTAGCATGAATAGGGTGTTAAAATATTCTCCTACTACTTATAGTTGCACAGAGTCCAAAGATTAACACTTAAATTCCAGAATATGTTATGCATTCTTCCATCAACAATTTAAACCTAATTTGTAAAGAAAAGGGTAATTTAGAAATAGGTATGCTTACTTCTTTGAATCTTAAGCAAATCTTGAACAAAGACAACAATGGCTGGTGTTACTGATCAGCTACTCTGGAGCCTTTCAGCTCCTTCTCTGCAGTTGGCCTGCTCTCTGGAAGCGCATCCTAAGAACGGAGGCAGGGGGAAGGGAGCATGCTAAATCTTGCTCATGTCCGAAGCTACAGATATAAAGTGTACCCAAAGGTTCCGAGAGAAGTGTTTATTTATCTTGTTTGTGTCTTCTGAATTTTGTGGTTCAAATTCAAGTTTGACTTCTTTTTTAAGGACCTTATATTGTAAGAAACATTTTACATATCTCAACTGAGGACTCTTTTAGACAGGAAATATATCTTATATGGCTTTGTATCTTCAGTGCCCAGGACTGGATCCGTGGTATTGTAGAGGCGTTTGTTTTATTTTTTTTTTCTTATGTAATTCATCAGTAGATTTCTAGCTATCCTCTCCTCCCTAAATCTCACTGTATATGTACAAAGATAACCATAAAGGAGCATGGGGTCCCTGTGGAAATGTGCTGCTTTAAGAATAAATTTTTCTAAGTCCGTGCATGCCAAACAAAAATAGTCTGCTATAGAAGCAGATTGAGAAGACAGATAATATCCTCTATAATGGAATTAATTTAGTTCTCAAAAAGAATCAATAGGTCACAGATCCTTACTGCTGAAAAGGGTCTCAAAGGCTATGGAGCTCATGAGGATTATTAACCTAATCAATGCGACGTTAATCCCTGGAAGGCATCTTGCAAGAATAAGGGATACAGTAGTAAATCAGAAGAATTCTTTATTCTCAGTGATCAGGACAGTGTTATGAAAGTATCAATGCTTAATTTATATAATAAATTATATATTTATAATTATAAATATATATTTATATATATTTATATATATTTTATATATAATTATAATTATAAATATATAATAAATTATATATATATATAATTTATATAATATGCACCTTGATGGCCAATGATGTGGCTAAAACCTCTGATCCATAGTCTATCAGCAACTAGCTATGACTCTTTGTACCTGTCTCATAATTCCTTTGAAACTTACTCATTTGAAGAGGAAAAAATAAAGACAGGTTAAAGAAATGTCTGGAACATGAGGTGAAAGACTAGGCATATGAATTTGCCTCTCTCTTTCCTGATCCCACTGAAATAAGAAATAAAAAACAAAGAAGATTAAACCAGCAGTGATAAAGCAAAGAAAGTGGAGGATGGAAATGCCATTGATAAATAGTTATAAAACTTCTAGCAGAAAATTGGAGATAGGAGTAGGTTGACAGATAAAATGGATGGAGATCATAACAGCATAGCATATGCCATGAGGAGCCACCATGGAGGTCATGGCCAGCCTACCCAAAGGACCTCAGATAGCTACTGAGTTCAGAGTCAGCCTACATGTTGGGGGCAGGAGTAATAAGTTGAGTAGAAAGAACAGCTAGAGATCATCATATGGGACAATTGCACAAAATGTTATGTGGCATTCCCCTCCCCTTCCCAGCACACAGAAAGCAGGAAGCCAATATATACCATAAGGAAATACACCAGGTGGAGATTTCTAAACAAACAGAAATAAATGTTTTGGATAATTTAAGTCTTCTACCATAGAAGACTCTAGACTAAAACTTTCTTCTCTTTGGCATTAGAATAGAATGGCAACCAGATTCTCCCCCTTTTTTACCCTCGAGTTAAGCCTGATTACTAACATTGAGCTCCTACCTTGAGATCCTAGCTGGAACTATCCCTCAGGTAAGAACGTAGCCAGTCGATTTCAGTGATGCTTAAAAAAGCCATCCTAGAGAAACAAAATAAATATGACAGCAGATTTCTCGTTGGAAAGATTGCAATCTGGAACACTGTTGAGCAACATCATTCAAATTGTATGAAGAAAACCTGAGAATTCTTTCAAAATATCTTTGAAAATGTCTTTCAGAAATGGAGGCAAAATAAAGACTTCCCAAATACACAAAAACTGGTAGAGTTAATCACCAGCATATACTTACTACAGAAAATGGTAAAGCCTTTCAAGCAGAAGGAAAATGATATTAAATGGAAATGTGGTTCTGCACAAAGGAGCCAGGAGCATGCAAGACGGTAACAGAATGGGTAAATATAAATACTATTTTTTCTTATTATTTCAAAATATGCGAGAGATAGCAGGCCACTTAAAGCAAAACTAATAACCATATTTCAGAATTTTTAAGCCATGCATAAGTGAAACATATAATACCAGTAACAGAAAGATCATTAGGAGAGAAACAAAATGCTGTTGTAAGGTTCTTAAGGCCTAAGTGAAGTGATATAGTATCCCTTGAAGGCAGTTATAAGGTAAAGATGTATATCCTATACCCTAAAGCAGCCACTGAAATAATAACAAAGAGTTCTAGCCAATATCCAGCAAATAAGCTAAAATAAAATCATAATACATGCTCAATCTAAAAAAGAATTCTTTCTGGAAACAGAACAGAGGGGACAAAAGAGAAATTTCAACGACGACAGTCTTGAAGAAGGACAGCAATGACTGTGAGGAAGACAGCAGTCATGAGGCTGGTGTAGCGGGTGCACAGCGACCTCAAAGGCAGGGGGCTCGGACAAGGTAGAGGACTAAGAGCTTGGAAGTAGCAATAAGGGTTCTAAGACAAATGTCAACCCTGTTTCTAGGACACTTGGGCCAAAGTGCAATCTAGGTGTTGAGTTGGCAGATAGCTGGAGACCTCCTAACGTATCTTAGCCGGGGTACAGGATTGGACCTACATTCTGGTTATAGGAAGCTCCTAATATCTCTAAACGAACAACAAAAAATTCAAAAAATGTTTCAACAAATTCCAAGAAACAATTCTCCACCTGCAAAGCCATCAGGCCTTGAGCATGGCCATGGTGGCAGGACCAGAGGAAGGACACTGACTGGTTAAAGCCTGGTGTCCCAGTGGAATCCTGGGGTCATCGCAGCCTGGGAGGATTTCCATGCTCAAAAGAACCGCTCATGAGTGCTTTACACGTCCTCCTCCCCGTCTGGCCATTACTCTGGAAATAAGAGTATCAACTCTCCCCAGAAGCATGGACTGGAGAGAGCAATCTACCAGACCGTGCTGGAAATTTGCACCGACACCAGTGTCTGCTGTCACACCCTGACAGACAGATGTGGCTCCCATATGATCCTTCTGTTGCAGGAGATGGGCTTTGGGGTGATCGTCTTTCATCCAGATACTTCAGTGCACCGCACTGTGTGCAATAACATGGACCCTCAGCCCACAGTCTCCGTCCACACATGTCTCTCAGCCTCCCCATGTTCATGACAGTTGGGGGCTAATGCTACACAGGGCGGGGTGGGGGGAGGCTTTCTCTTTGATCCCACTTCTAGGTCCTTTAAACTCAGAAGTAGGAGATGCCAGACCTGGATGGGACCTAAGAGATCTAATACAATTCCTTCATTTCATAAAGGAAATGGAAGGGACAGAGGAGTAAGAGCCTTGCTAAATGCACCTACAAGTGGATATTGGACCAGAACAGTTAAACCTTGACCTCTAGAGTAATGCTATGCCTACTCTCCCTGAATTTGAAAAACCACACGACCATGAGCTTGGAACTAAGAACCTCAATGAGGAGCCTCTCAAGAGGGCCCCTACTTCACGCTGATGGGCCCCTTTCATTCCCTTCCAGGTTGAACTGCTTCCTGAGAACACATAGGGTCTCTGTGGGTTGGGTTGTGGCATGTCCCCAAAGTTAACTGCAGCAGACATAGTTCTAATTATAGGTGAAGCAAAAAGACATTTCCTCTTATTGGTCTCTGTAACCTTTTCGGAATCCAGACTGATAAATATCACTGATGGTGGAGGTGACTGACAAGCAGAGGCTGCCAGGGTTGTCACAGGATGAATGACAGCTGAGGGCCTGTAACCTTTTCCCACCAAAATAAGGAGACAGAAGGAATAAAAAATGGTGCCTGGAGCATATCAGATTATCTGTGATTCAGAGCAGAAGCACTGGACTTGGAGTCTGTGGACTTGGGAGGGGAGAGAGACCAAGTCAGGGGGACTGGGGAGGGCACTGATTTTAGGGCCCACCCTACACTGTCCCCATGAAGCGGATGAGATGGGAAGGCACCCACCTTCCCTTGAGGAGTTCACTGTCCGAGCAAAGTGATGACAGCATTGGTACAGACCTCGGCCACGGCACTGGTTGGTCATGTGATTTGCATTAGGTTAGGGACTATCTTTCAAGCAACAATGACTTAGAACCTTAAGAAATGCTGAGGATTTAATCTGTCACATCATTGTTCATTGTGGAGATTAGTCCTGGGATGGGGTTACCTGTTAGGGAGCCTCAGTGAACAAGACAGACATACACAAACAGTCCCTGCCCTCATAGAGTTTACTTAGTGCGGTGTGTGTGTGTGTGTGTGTGCGCGCGTGCGCGCGCATGTGCCATGTGCGTGTGCACACGTATTTACACACATAATGTGTGCTTAGTCCACATAGCAATGTGAGCTTACTAAGTGTGTAGTTTTCATTCAACTGATGTGTTGGGAGGCTATTCTAAAAATTTCATTCAAGCAACATAATATAGCAATGGAATGCTATATTGGAGTGGAATGAACAAAGGCTTTAAAATTAGAACCCTGGCCCTACTATTCTCCATTCCACTTCACTTGTGAAATTATTTGAATTTTCAGATTACCCCCATCCCATCGAACTTCCCACTTATCATCTTGTTGTGGAGGCCATGCTGTGAGGCTGGATGTGACTTGCAGAAGGACATTCTGAGCATCAGTCATGGAACAGGAATGATTCCCTGGCCCTCAAGGCGTCCATCAAAGCAAACCAAGGCAATGAGAGAGAATGTGTGGGAGACGCGTGAGTGGGCACACCCTGATGATTTGGACAATGGGATGCTTTCTTGGACCCAGACTGGGAAACAAACACAAAATGGTCCATGGCAGAGTCATGCAGAGACATCTTTAAGGAGGTGGGGTGCCTGCCGGGGTAAAGGACCTGGCAACTTGAGGCACCCACATTTCATCAGAAGGGCCTGGGAAGCCCCCAACATAAGAAAAGTGAAGATGCTGAAGAATCGCTTTCAGGAAAGGGGCTCCTGGGGGGCTGACGGGTCTCCCTGCCAGGTGGGTAAAGCCCCAGTATAAACAATACAGGCATAGACACTTCAGAACTTGGTGCTCTTGCATTTCCTGATAATTTACCTACATTTCTGTTTCAAGTTCACTTATTTGATCTTCTACCAACTCGATGATCTAAACAACTCCACTGTGACCGCTCCTACTCTCCCTTCAGCCACCACCATGGTCCCACGCCACTCATATTTCTTACAATGGCGGCTCCCTAAACTATCCCTGCCTCCACTCGCATATCTCTTCCAACTGTTCTATACATGCAGCCAGAAAGATCTTTCTAAATCATAAATTTTATGTTGCTTCCCTGATTAAAACCCTTCAATGGTTTCCTATTACATTCAGTGTGGAATTCAAATACGCTAATGTGGTTTAAACAGCTTCACAAGCTGACTCCTGCCAAGCTCAGCAGCATCATTTCAGACCTGCTCTCCCCGCGTGAGATAATCTCCTGCCACACTGCACAGACGCCTGCTGTCCTATGGCACCCTCTCCCCCCNTCCCCCCTCCCCCCTCTCCCCCGTGGCAATTCCCCCCGTTCTTCGGTTCTCCATGTGGGTATCACTTTGTCCGCCCCCTAAGCCCTGGGCTGACACCCCTTCGTGTGTTCTCATGCTGCCAGCACCTACCGTTAACTCTGTGTTTATTACATTACATTACTTACTGTACCCAGTGTCAGCTGGACTGTCATCCCTTTAGATGCAGAAATTACAGCTTCACCCACAGTGCTCCGGGTTCTTTATCTAAAAACTAGAAATGACTACAGCAAGGACCTCATGGGGTTGTTATGAGAATCAAGAGAACTAATGTATATAAAGCACTTAGAACAATTTTTTTTTTTAATGTTTTATTTATTTCTAGGAGAGAGAGAGAGAGACAGCGTGAGCCGGGGAGGGTCAGAGAGAGAGGGAGTCACAGACTGAAACAGGCTCCAGGCTCTGAGCTGGCAGTCAGCACAGAGCCCGACGCGGGGCTCGAACCTAGGAACCGCGAGATCATGACCTAAGCCAAAGTCAGACGCTTAACCGACTAAGCCACCCAGGTGCCCCATAAAGCACTTAGAACAATTTCTAACACAGGTAACACCATGTGAGTGCCTCCTTATACTATATATATATAATATACAACTTATATATGTAATAACATATATAAAATACATACTAATATCACATATTGTGACTGATATTACTATTACTATTGCTGTTATTATCACACCTCTTTCCTACTATAATTTTAGGATACAGCATAGCATATGTGAAATAGGAATCTCTCAATTACCTGCTAAATAAGATACTAAATTTCATACATACCAACCAACCATCTGATTTGCATTTGATTTCCTATGTCACTTGATTACTGGAAAATTTTAACCTAAGCCAGGACCAAAAAAAACAAAAAACAAAAAACAAAAAAACAAACCAAACAAAAACAAGCAAACAAACAAACAAAAACAATCATCTACGTTCTTCCACAATTGACAACATATTTTTTAAGATGCCTCTAAGTGGTTGTTTTGGTTTTATAGAGATCAGTCCCTTGTAAGCTTGTTTAGGTGAGTTACCCTTCCCAAGCCAGACTAACTATAGGATACTGAATTTGATGTGCTGAGGACCTAAATGTGTATTCTGGGGGAACGAATAATGTTAACACCACTTTTTAAGGTTTTTAAGGCCAAAGGACTGAAGAGGATTCTCTGTCCTCTGGAGTCACCCTTTCCCTAAATATTCCTTTGGAAAGACCTACTCTGCAGTTTCCTCCACTGTCCTCTGGCTTTCCTATAGAAAAAGGACTTAAGAATGCAGAAGAACAGGAAACAGGAAGAGCTTCACTTCTAAAGGACTTATTAAACAAGACGGGTTGGAAAGCCCAGGCTCAGTGCGTGGGCAGTGGGAGGCACATGTCCCGCTGCAGGACTGGAGTCCGCATGGGGGAAGGCGAGGGCGGGGCCACTGGCCAGAGCCAGTGTGAGGCTCAAGTCTGAAACTAACAGCTGGGGCCACTGGGCAGTGATAATGGCCAACCTTTCACTGAACGTTTCTCATCATCTTATGAAGTGTTGAGACCACTAAGCAGGAGGGATTCTGCGATTAAAGAAGTAAAGGACACATTGGGAGCTTAATTAATATTCCAGAAATCAGGCAGCCAGCAAATCCAGGCAGTTTGACCCCAAGGTCTGTGTTCTTTACCCACGGTCTCTTGATGTTCCTCTCTCTCACCTGGGCCCATTACCTCTGGGCCATAGATTATTATGATCATCGCAAGAAACGGGGCTTTCCTCTAATAACTAAAGTACCAGTCTAGCGCCTTTGTCCTCAGAGGCATCAGAACGTGCAAGGGCCAGGCTTCCACCATGGCCACCGGTGTCTCTACGCACAGCCGTGCCCACTGACATAGATCCACACTACCTGCTGTGTTGAATTAGTGGTCCCTTTGCTTGCTCAGCTGCCTTCTAAGTAATGAAGAACTCAGAGCACAAAGGAATGGAGCAAGCGCGGCCAGATCGAGACATGGACAGCCATACGCATCCATACACTGCTCAGCGAGCCTCACTGCAGACCTGGAATTAGACAGCTCACTGCACAGGCAAGAGACCTCACCTCAGAAGTGCCCTCTGGCAAATCTGTCTCATTAAAGAAGCTCGACAAGAAACTAAGCTTCGCAGGTTTCCTCTGGCCCTGACACATTCTCCAGACTGTCCTCACCTACCTGGAGGCAAGCAGCACACAGGTTCTTGTGTGAGTTCTGTGGGCAGTTTTGGATGTGGAAGAGTAGCCATCCCAGAGTGGAACCCTGTCCCGACCGCCCAGGAACCCAGGTTGGCCCTGTCTCGGAGAGGAATGGAAAGGTGGAGCTTGGACAAGACGCCACCGGACGCACAGTCCCGGGTCCACCCCTCGCCTGCCCACCCAGGACTGTGCTGGAGCGGTTTCCGCTCAGGTGTGACTCGACTCTGCCCACTGTAAGCTGCTCTTGCACCTTTGAGAAGAGCACATTGTCGTGTTGTAGGCGCACATCACTTTTCAGGAGAGAAGAGATCCCCTTAATTTTTGTGAGAATTTGGTGACGTTTTATGCTTCAGAGTGAAGGATCACTTCATTGCGACTTTCAGCAATGTAATTTAAGGATTTGGAGAATTACTGTTGCAGTCATTGGCACATAGGGCAAGCCGCTTCTGCCTCATTGATGGGTATCAAAATCCTTCCAATGCATTTTCTTCCTTTTGGATACTTTGAATAAAACAAAACAAAACAATCAAATGAATGAAACACCCGGAACCCAGACTAATAGCAATCAGTCTTCAGGTTTGCACAAAACCTGACCTTCTCCTTTCTTATCATTTTGCTCACAGAAACAATCCTCGATCAGGTGAATACAGGATTGGTCAGGTGAATGTTGCACACATATATCTTAAGGAAGATAATTAATATCGGTTGCATATCTGTCATGTGTTGGTCCGTAAATGAGAAGTCTCACCTAATCCTTATAATAATCATGTAGGAGGGGGTAAAAAGCCTGTTACTTTCTTTTGGCAGATGAGAAAATGGAGGCTCAGAGGGATTAGTTGAGTTTTTCAAGGTCATGCCGTTGGTCAGGGCAGATTCAGGCTTGGAACCCAGATCTGTCTGTCACCGTAGAACGTGCCTTTTTCCTCACATTAGTGGATGGACAGAGACCTTACTGCTGTGTTACCAAATGCAGTGAAGACTATCTGGGGGGGGGGGGGTGTGGAGAAGGAGGGAAGATAGGATATGTGTTATAAGGCCAATTGAAATTACATATGTATATGGGTGCCGGAAAGATTAGAGAAGGTGGCTTTGTTTCCCTTTCCTACATATTTCCCCCAAAGATCTTCACTTTAAGATTGGTTTAGTGGCCCCTGGAATGAAAACACTTAGGAAGGCTGTTAGGAGGGACATTTAAAGCTGGAACTGGGTGAATTTAGTCTGATATGATGACTCCCATGATTCCAGGGTTTTCTAAGCTTGCTAAATTGACGACAAAGAGATTTCCCTCTCCACAGAGGCAGAAATAATTTATGACATCCATTTTACTATCTAGAAGGCTCCACATGGCTTTATATAATGGCTTCTGTTGTCTTTATAGATTTTTTTCCTAGGGAACATTTTAATCTAGCTAGAGTAAATAATATGAATCACATTGCTTATATAATCATTATTGGCCTGAGTCTTTCATTGATTTTTAAATATCGTATCCTATGCTGGGGGCAGCATGGGAGAAGGTAAATAACACTGGCCTAAAAAAAACCCCACAAATTTGGGGTTCTCAGTATGATTTCTTTAATGATGAGCTCCCTGTCCCCTCAGACTATCATGCCTTTGGGTCACTATGCCACACAGGATACTTGTCTCCCTAAGAAGGCCGAGGAGAGACAGGAAATAGAGTGAGAACTTTAGAACCTCTTTCCACTGCTATGTGATCTTGGGCACATTAGGAAACCTCTTCCTGATTCTCTGCTCTAATCTGTAAGATGATAATCATAATTCAACACACTCCCTTGGTATGTTATAAAAACTTACTGAGCAAATTCTCCTAGTGTTCTTTGCAGAACGCCTGTATCATGGCAGTGTAATGCCATCCACACTTCCATTCCGAATGTCTTCATCACACACTCAGCAAACTCTTCCTAATCCGTTACACACATATATCTTTTCTCTTCTAAAATGCCTCCCACGGCCACCCCCTGCCTTGTCCTAAGCAGAATCCATGCTTTCCCCTCTCTGGTCCTTCAGATGGGACTTTGTCTTTCCATTCAATCAAGAAATATTTATAAAGCCGAGGGCACACCAAGCTCTGTAAATGCAGATTGTCCCTGAGATGACCCCTGTCCCCGAATTGGTCACAGTCTACAGAGACACAGCAATCGCTATAATAATGCAGCATGGAAGTACCAAAAATGTTTCCTGCTCAGAAATCAGTTATTTCTCAAACTGTATAAAACCCAGGGGCAGTCTCCAAAACCATATTGGCTGTGTCTTTTTCTCCACTGTTTCATTCTTGGGCTTTCCACTTTTCTCTCCGGGCTCCCCATCTTTCTTCTCTTAACCTCCTTTACTGTCTCTTGGGTTTTGTTCTCTTCTTCTCCCTTTTCCCTCTTTGGGTCCAGGCTGTGTGTGGCAGTAGGAGAGCACCCAGGGACATCTTCCTAGAGGAAAGTTTCCCAGGACTTTGGAGCAGAGACGGGCACAGATAAAGCACTGAAGAGTAGAGGGCAACCGATGCAGTAGAAACAAACAGTCAGAAGGAACATCAAATGTGAGATCTTGGAGAAGAAAGAATAAAAAAAAGTTATGTGTGCAGATGCTATGTGCATGAAGAATGGTCAAATTTGGAACACCCCAAAGTGAAGGCGGATTGATGGGAGAGGAGGCAAACCTAGCATTCTACACTCTGGATAGATTGCATTCGCTATGGGATGGGTTCTAAGTTGAGGTTTACAGGAAGAAGGTGGCATGATTCAATTTGCATGTTAGAGAGATCGCTATTTTGGGTGTGGAATGGAATGAAAGAAGCTAGCTGGATGGAGGGTGTTAAGTTATGCTACTGAAACAATCCAAGTCATGCTGATACTTCAAGATGTTGGCAAGATGATGCCTAAGCATGTCAGCCCTGCTTATGCACAGGGCCCTAATCCTGGTGCTGCCATTCACAGATGCCAAGAAAGATGGAGATTTGTAATCCCCTATACTCCTCACCAAATGCCCTGGCACTTGAAAAATAAGCTTCTCCCCCCCGCCCCCCTCAGGTGGTCAGCTCTTTTCTATAAAGAAAAAAAAAAGAATCCAAGATCTGCACAATAGTTACTATCAGATTTCATAGGTAAGAAACATGATGCCTACATTTATTTACTCATTGATTGATTCAATGTACTGAAAGCATGCTATGTATTAGGCACTGGGTAAGAGGAGCATATCAGACATCAAGACCATGTTCCTGCCCTCTTAGAGTCTGTATTAGTGTGGGCAAAGCATATAAGAAACACATGAATGCAAATTATTATAGCAAGCGGTGATACATTCTATGAAAGAAATAAAGCAGGTGAAGGAGATAGTTTGATCCGAGTGACAAATTTATATAGGATAGACAGGGAAGGTCCCTAGAAGGAGAAATTTGACCTTGACCGAACTGAAAGAGACAGCTAGGCAAATGTCAGGGGAAGAGGGTTCCAGGATGAAGGAACAGCAGGTAAAAAGGTCCTGAGGCAAGAGCACATATGATCCCTTGAGGATTGCCAAGGAGGCCAGCATGGCTGGAGCTAAGGTGTGGGGGAGAGTGTAAGTAGGTAAGTCAATGAGATAGATGCCAGATCATGAAGCACTTTGTAGACTAGTGGCTTGGATTTATTTTTTTAGTGTGATGGAAAACCACTAGAGAAAAAAAATCATATCAATTGACATGGCATACATTAATGGATTACTCTGATTACTGTATGACAACAGGCTAGCAGACCAGAATGTAAAAAGGAAACCCAAATGAAAGATTGCTCTGGTAATCAAGGGAGAAATTATGGTGGATTGGACTAGAGTTATTTGTGGAAGCAGTGAGAAGTGGTAAGATTCTGGAGGTATGTTGAAGGTCGAACTAACAAATGAATTTTTCTAATATCATTGATTTGGACTGTGGAAAAAAAGAAAGAGAAGTAAGGATCATTCCAGGGTTGGTGCTGACTAACTGGGTAAAAATGGTGGTGCTATATAAGTCAGAGGGGGAATAAAAAAGGAGCTCACTTTTGGACAGGATGAATTTGGGTTTTTTTGTTTGGTTTTGTTAATTTTGTTAAATGTTTATTTATTTTTGATAGAGAGAGAGGCACAGAGTGTAAGCAGGGGAGGAGAAGAGAGAGAGGGAGACACAGAATCTGAAGGAGACTCCAGGCTCTGAGGTGTCAGCACAGAGCCTGATGTGGGGCTCGAACTTATGAACAGTGAGATCATGACCTGAGCTGAAGTTAGACTTTTAACCAACTGAGCCACCCAGGCACCCCTGGACAAGATGAATTTGAAATGTCTAGTAGATACCTATGTGACAGTGCCAAGTAGGCAGATAAGCATATGAATTTGGGGCTCCATAGAGAGGTTAGGAACGCATACGCAAATTTGGAAGTTGTCAGTAAATATCAGTGGTTGGGATTGGATGTGAGAGCAAATGGAGAAGTTTTAAGGACTGAATCCTGTACTATTCCAACCGTTATAGGTTGGAAAAGGGAAGAAAATCTAACAAAGATGACCAAGAAGCAGCAGCCAATAACAGGGAGACATGGAAGAGAGGGAGAAAGAGTTTTGAGAAGGGGGTAAGTTTGAAAAATGTTAGTGTGAAATCAGTCTTTTCCCTCTCCTCTCATAAATCAGGTAAAACCAGCCCGGGGAAAGAAAAGAAAGCTGTCAACCACTTTGTTAATGGAACCAGCACATCTCTAACCACAAAATGGTCAAACGGTGCCACACACAAGGCTGTGGAAGAGAGCAAAAAGGTGAACCCCATGGCTAGATCACAAGGAAAGGGCCATCGGCACACCTTGGGGGTACCAGGGCATCAGTCCCTGGGGTGCACGTCCAGCAATGGGCACGTCCCTAGATGCTAAGAAACCCAGGGGGCGGCAATGAATGAAAAGTCACAAGAAACTGTAAAGAAGAGGAACTTTACAACTGAACGATCCTACAATGGTCTGCAGGTGTCTGTGGCTAGTGTGTGGGAAGAAATAAAGGCTAAAGGAATTTACCAATATGCCACTGGGCCGGGAGAAAATTCCTGTTGACTCTGCGTATTTCTCTGTTCATTCACCACAAACAGGTCCAAGAAAAAGTCAACTGTTTGAGAGAAATAATGAAAAGGAACTAGAATAAGCACTATATAGATTCTAAAAGAAATAAACAAACAACAAAAGAATGAAAGAAACAGAGAAAACGCATGATATATAAAGAACATTCATCAGGCAACTACAGCCTCAGAGAAAATGAAATTTGTGATCAAACATTTTTTTGTAATGTGATGGATGCTCTTGGTTGGCTAATTCAGTGTCCGTCCCAACAGCCTTCTAGCTTTTCTAGCCAGCTGGGGAACACCAAGAATAATTTCTCAGACTCTTCTGTAGCTGGAATTCTACCTGTGACAAAGATCCACAAAACAAAAACACCCACATACGATCTCTAGAAGGAAGCAAATAATAGGATCCACATATGGAGAAGCTGATCTTGGGGTGATCACTGGGATGGAGGTCACCAGTTCTGGGCCCTGGAGCTTTGCTTCCAGCCTCTGTTCCTTGGTGTTCTAAACATGGTGGATAGGAGATGGCAGCAATTCGTTCCTCCAGAACATTGGCATGTGTGGCCGGGTGCTCTCCTGGCTGCAGACCACCCAAGCCTGTTTCCGGCCATCCAGGAGTGTTTGCGACCTACTTTTTCATAAACTCATTTTGCTTTAGCCCATCTCATATGGTTCTGTTTCCTGTAACAAAAGACACTGATAAACATTCATAGATATAAAAAGGGAGAAAACTTAATGAAACAATTATCCCTACTTGACAAAATCACAAAGCAAAGTACAGAAATGTTAGGGAACAGGTAATGATGCAATAGGAAGAGACAAAGCATGAGCTACAAGATGAAGAAGGAACAACATAAATTAAGGTAAAATTTGATATAAATTATATATATCACATATTATGTTTTATTTATCCATTCATCTGTCGGCGGACACTTAAGTTGTTCCTATGAATGTTGTGAATAATGCAGCAGTGAACGTGGAGATTCAGATACCTCTTTGAGATAATGATTCCATTTCCTTTATATGTAGCCAGAAGTGAATCACTGGTAGTTATATTTTAATTGTTTTTTTTTTTTCATACTTTTAATTTTCTAAGGAACATTCATTCTGTTTGCCACAGTGACTGTACCAACTTACATTCCTACCAACAGGCCACGAGGGTTCCCTTTTTCCCCACATCCTCATCAACTCTTGTCCTTTATCTTTATGATAATTGCCATTCTAACAGGTACAAGGTGATATTTCATTGTGGTTTTTTAAAATTTTGTTTTAATGTTTTATTTATTTCTGAGAGAGAGAGAGAGAGAGAGAGTCAGCGTGAGTAGGGGAGGGTCAGAGACAGAGGGAGACACAGAATCTGAAACGGGCTCCAGGCTCTGAGCTGCTGTCAGCACAGGGCCCGATGCAGGGCTCAAACCCACGAACTGCAAGATCATGACCTGAGCCGAAGCTGGACGCTTAACCAACTGAGCCACCCAGGCTCCCCTCATTGTGGTTTAGAGCTGCATTTTCCTAATGATTAGTGATGTTAAATCTGTGTTCATGTATCTGTTAGCCATTTGTATGTCTTCTATGGAAAATGTTCAAATCCTTCCCTATTTTTTAAATCAGATTGTCTATTTATTTGTTTACTTTCTCTATGAGTTGTAGGACTTCTTCATGTATTTTGGATATTAACACCTTATCAGACAGATGGTTTGTAAATATTTTCCCCCATTCCATAAGATGCTTTTTAATCTTGTTTATTGTTTCTTTTGCTGTATAGAATCCTTTTAATTTGATGTAGTATGGCTCGTTTATTTTTGCTTTTGTTGTACATATTTTGTGTATTATATCTCTACCAAAGTCAAGGAGCTTTTGTTCCTATTTTTTTCTAGCAGTTTTACAATATAAGGTCTTATATTTACATCTTCAATCTATTTAAAGTTAGTTTTTGTGAGTGATGTAAGGTAAGAGTCCAAATACATTCTTTTGTATGTGATTATTCAGTTTTCCCAATACCATTTATTGAAAATACTATCTTTTTCCCATTGAGTCCCTTGGTTCCCTTGTGAAAGATTAGTTGATTAGTTAAACATTAGTTAAAAATAAATGCAAAGATTTATTTTTAGGTTCCCTATTCTCTTCCATTGGTCCATGGGTCTGTTTTTATGTCAGTATCATATTGTTTTGATTACTATGGCTTTGTTACTATAGTTTGAAATCGGGAAATGGGAGCCTTCAATGTTTGTTCTCTCTCAGTTGCTTCTTGCTCATGGTTGCTTTGGCTATTTGAAGTGTTTTGTGGTCCCATACAAATTTTAGGATTGTTTTTCTTTTTCTATGAAAAATGTCATTGGATTTTTGATAGAGATTGCATTGAATCTATAAATGGCTTTTGGTAGCATGAACATTTTAACAATATTAATTCTTTTGATCCATAAACACAAGATATCTTTCCATTTATTCATGTCTTCAATATTTTTGCATCAAAACCTTATAGTTTTTAGTATACAGACATTTCACACCTCCGGTTAAATTTATCCATAAGGATTTTGTGGGTTTTGATACTATTGTAAGTGGTACTTTCTTCTTTATTTCTTTTTCAGATATTTTGCTGTTAGTGTAAAAAAATGCTACTGTTTTTGTATGTTGATCTTGTATCCTGCAACCTTATTGAACATTAATGAGCCCTAACAGTGTGTATGTGTGTGTGTGTAGTTTTTAGGATTTTATACATACATGAAAAAAAATATGTAAAATCACTTGCAAACACAGGCAGTTTTATTTCTTCCTTTCTGATTTGGATGTCTTTTATTTCTTTTTCTTGCTTGATTTCTCTGGCTCAGGCTTCCAGTCCTATGTTGAATATGAGTGGCAAGACTGGGCATACCTGTCTTATTTCTGATCATTGAGGAAAAGCTTTTAATTTTCTTTCATTGTGTATCACGTCAGCTGTGGGCTTGTCATATCTGGCCTTTACTATGTCGAAATATATTCCTTCTATACACAACTTGTTGAGTGCTTTTATCATAAAAGGATATTGTTATTTTGTTAAATATGTATTTTGAACTAGCCCAAACAATAAAAGAGAATTTATTTATTCATGTAATCAAGTGTCAGGTCAATGCTAGAACCCTCTTTCAGAATAACAACTTCTGGGGAGTTAAATGCTCTCCCCACACATAGAAAATGTCTTGCTTATCTCTAGAATGGAGAGGAAAGTTAAAGCCCAGTGTCTCATGAAGAATCTCATAGCAGTGGAAATTTTATGACTTTTTAAAGTGATATTTGTTCCTCTTGATTTCTAACTTGGTAGATAGATAATTTAATATCTAACCTTTGATTTATAGACCAATAACACATTCTTGATTTAAGGACAATAATCACTGCAGTTGTGAAAGTAAACATTACCACTTATACTGCCTGGCAGAGAGTACCTTGTAAAACAAGCCCCAGTTTTGTTTATATTGAGTTTGGATTGATGGAGAATGTGGCATTCATCTACCAGGGGTCATTCCAGGCTACCACGGCAGGAGGCCATATAATTTCTCAAAAAACCCTGTTGTTGTTAGGTGGTATCTGCTTGATACTCAGAAGGTGAATACCAGAGTGCAAGAAGTCCTTTAAATAGAACCTTAATATTCTGCAGGCACAATGACAGAGCAAAAGACATGAGCTATGGAGTCATCAGGCCCAGGACGAAATTTTAATTCAGTCACTTATCACTATTTATCCTTGAACAAGTATCTCAAGTCTGAATCTCAATTTCCTCATCTGTAAAATTGGTATAATGATATCTATCTCATAAGGTTATTATGAAGTTCAAATAAGTAATGTATAGACTGTCTAGAACACAGAGAAAGCCAGATAAGTGATAGCTATTACTCAGACTCAATCTTCCAATATTTGCATAGTTTATAGTGATTTATCTTTATTAGACTATGTACATTTCAACATAGCCAGTGCCTGGGAAGTGGTATTCATATTGATGACTCTGAGAGTAGCCTTTGAAGACCCCAAAGGGATTTTAATCCACAATATTAAATGGTGATCAAGAGTTTTAAGTGCTAACGTATTTAATTAGTTTTTGTTAGTATGATGTTGATAAATTCCATGGATACTTTTCTATCTCACTTTACTTGCCTTCTGTGCAGCTTTTTATACTATTCAAAACTGTTTCTGGACTATTAGCTTTTCTTGGTTTCAGTTATAAATATTTTTCCTTCCAATCTCCCTGCCTCGCCTTTCTAAATCTTTTTGTGGGCAAACCTCCCTTTCCCACTTCTTAAATGTTGGTTTTCCCTAGCCGTCTTTCAGAATACACCCATTTCTCATATAACTATTATTTTTAAACAGTCTCTTTCACTCCCAAGACTTCAATTGTTATTTAACTCAGAGCCACAAAGTGAGGTTGTGCAGGCGCTGCCCTAATGTGCTAAGGTGGAAAAGAGAATAAAAGCAGAAATCCAATCTGTGTGCAGCTTGCCAGGTCAAGGACCCCAGAGCCAGTGTTCATCTAAGGGGAGCACCTTTTTCTAATTTACAGAAAAGCATTCTATATGTCAACAGTTTTCTTGATCTAAATGATACTCACAAATACACACACACACACACACACACACGTACACACACTGCAAATCTCAATGCAAATATCAGACTTAACAAATTCAGTTGACAGTGGAAATCTCCATCTGTATGAAGTCAGCTCCACAAAACTTAAACTGAACTAGTCCTTTCTTCATCATCCAACTGAACTATTTCATCCATGTTCTCTGTCTCTCTGGATAGAACCGATATCCCTTAAAATGCCTCAGCTAGAAATGCTAGTGCTACCACTCCTCTTCCTTACCCCCAGCATCATACTGTAGGGCACACGGTACTGTGCTATACAGATTGTCCTCTGGGTTATAAGTGTTTGTTTTCCCAGCTGGCGGGGATGCTGATGGGTGAGAGCTTCTAGCCATCACCAGTCTCTGGGATTTCCCACAGCCCAAGAAAGCCACCTCGTCCAAGAGGGGATCCAATGAGGAGCCCATGGGGGAGTTTAAAGGCCCAACTCAAGACAACTCCAAAGCCCCATGCCAGCTTCAGAACTCAACACTGAATGCTTCTTATCAATGTCTTCATTGCAGCCCAATTTCTCCCCGTTCCCAGTCCTGCTATCTTCCCTTTCCCCGTGGATCTTGATTCCAAGAACATTTTTTTAATGTTTTATTTTATTAATTATTTTATTTTATTTTTGAGAGAGAGAGACAGTGTGATCAGGGGAGGGTCAGAAAGAGTGGGAGATCAGAATCAGAAGTAGGCCCCAGGCTCTGAGCTAGCTGTCCGCACAGAGCCTGACACGGGGCTTGAACCCACGAACCATGAGATCATGACCTGAGCTAAGTCGGAGGCTTAACCAACTGAGCCACCCAGGCACCCCCAAAAACATTTTTATATAACCTTCCTGCACCCTAATCCCCTTCACAGTCTAAGACACCAACTGTTCTCCATGCACCACGGACTGCATCTCCTAAAGATCAGTGGAATATATTCACTTGTCTCCATTCTTACTAATACCTCCTCATTTACTCAACCCTAATCTCTCACATGGATGATATAGTTTTAGAAATACAGTGATGTCAGCTCCTGAAATAAGATAGGAGCATTCCTTCTCTTCTTATTCTCTGCAACAATTCAGTAAGACATGCTAAGTATTTTGTGTTCTTTGAGTATTTGGTATAATTCCCTTATCTGGGTTTAGATATTTTTGTATTTTGGATATTATTTCTAACTGGATTTAATTGACTTAACATACAGATAGGCTTATTCAGGTTTTCAGTTTACACTTACCTTAGTTTTAAGTTATAGTTTTCTGGACAGTTTTTATTTCACCTGTGATTTGAAATGTAAGGAGACTGGGTTTTTAGTGGTAATCTCCAATTATTTCAGAAATAAGTCTTTGTTCTATCTAAGGTTAGATTCCTCTTTTCATTCCTAATCTTGTTTATTTGTACTCTTTTTCATGACCAATCTTTCTGAGTCTTGCCTACTTATTTATTTATATTTGCCTTTTTGAGGCATGATTTTTGTTTTTGTTATTTGTTTTAGTGTATTTTGTTTGCCATAGTTTCTGTACTTACCATGTCCTATCTTTTTTATGTTTATTCTATTATTCAAAATTTTAAATTGTATATTTAATCCATTAATTTTCAACCATTCTTTTTTTCTTATGTAAACATTTAAGACTGTAAGTTTCCATTTAGATACTGTTCCAGCTTACATCCTAAAAATTTTGCTATACAGTGTTTTCATTATCATTAAGATCTAAGTATTTTCTAATTGCCATCATGATTTCTTTTTTAAACCAAAAATGATCTTAAGGTGTGCTTTACTGTTTATATACACAAAGTATTCTTAATTTTAGTAAGTGTTTGTTGGATATTTGAAAACTAATTTTATTTCATTTAGAGAATAAGGTGATATACCTTGGTTTTTTTAAAATTTAGTGGATTTTTCTGGGAGAACTATAATCTGGTCAGTTTTTGTTAATACCCCTGTGGGCTTGAGAAGAATGTATATTCTCAAATTGTATACAGGTTCGTATAGATGTCTATTAAATACGGTTTGTTAATTGGTTGGTTTAAATCTTGTTCCAAACAACTTCCAAAGTTTCGATTTTCCAGACTCAAATTTAGAACAAATCATTTTAATCTAAGAAAGTGGATATTTACAAACTCTTTCATTAATTATAAGTAGAATGAATTAACATTTAAAAAATAGGAAAAGCTTTCTTCTTTCTGCATGAATCTTCTGTCTACATCAATATGTCAGTAAAATTCTATAGGAAATTTAAATTTAAAATATCTACCAAAGTTCTTAGGGAACTTTATCGTTACTTTAAAGAAAGTAATGATACTTTAAACTGCTGCTGTAGAATATTCTGTGATTTTCCACTATAATACCACTTTACCAGAATCACAACAAAGATACATACTCATATTTTTTTCATTCCTTTGTGAATTATATAGAAGGCCAGCATTTTTATTTTATGTTTTAGATAATTCAGTATGAGTCATACAAAAAAAATGTTTTTCTCCACAATATAACTGTATGAGTTTTGCCGGTAAATATCTATATTGCTTCTGTCTCTAATAAAATCCGTAAACACTTGGGCTAGGTATTAAAGACGCCTCTCAGCTTCTTTCTATACTTTGTTTTAGAATTCAGAAAATGCCAATGAAATTTGCACAGATTTTCTCTTAGAGGAAAGTAAGGTTTTTAAATTGTTATCAAAAATGGTAAGTGCGGGTCGCCTGGGGGGCTCAGTCGGTTAAGTGTCTGACTTTGGCTCAGGTCATTATCTCATGGTTCATGCGTTTGAGCCCCGTGTCGGGCTCTGTGCTGACTGCCAGCTCACAGCTTGGAGCCTGTTTCAGAGTCTGTGTCTCCCTCTCTCTCTGACCCTCCCCTGCTCACGCTGTCGCGCTCTCTCTCTCTCAGAAATAAATAAAAAACATTGAAAAATTTTTTTAAATGATACATGCTTGTCATTACAAAAATCAAATAGTAGAGACTGGTATGAAATAAACATACTGCTTCCACTTTGCTCTCAGTCTCAATCTTACCAGAGGAAACCACTTTCCAGACATTTTATGTAAATACCAAAATGTAAACATATTTGCATATATTTTATGATTGATACATTTTCAGTGAATGCATTTTTAACTTTTTAAAAGTCAGCATTTATAGGTTTACTACAGCCTTTTAATAGTTGTGGATCATTTCACTGAATAGCAATACCATCACTTATTTAATCAATTCTTATTAATATATGAATACTTTCCATTTGTTTTAGTAATACAAACAATGTTGACAGCATTGTTCAATATTCACAAATTATGGCTGACTTTGCTGAGCAGTGGGCATGGGAATACAGGGTTTAATGTCTATGCTTCTTTATTTGCTCATAACCAGTTCTGACATCTTAAATGATCACCAAAATGGTAAAAAACTCTTTCTTATTAACTATATGTGACCATTTCTGAAACAATTATCTCTGTAAATTTTGTGAGGACTTGTCAGATGTCTTGTGGAATTTTCCATCTGCACTTTCTTCCAAAAACATAAACAATAAAATCAAGAAATTTAAAGTAAATTGCTCCTCCATAAGTTCCATATTTTTTAGATTATCAGAATATGAGTGAAATGTATTCCTTCTTTTCATCACATTGGTGGAGGTTGAGGTGATTGATTTTTGTGGTGCGTAACATGGAATTCAAGCCCTAACTCTGCCATAAACTGGCTGTGAATTTACAAAATCACTTACCATTTTGAAACTTCAATGTCTTCATTTGCAAAATATAAATAATTATAAAAATTAGCTTTATACAGATATAGGAATGTTGATAGATTGCAGAAGATATGCAAATAAATCATCTAGCACAGAGCTTTGCCTATTATATCTGTTTACTAAAATTCAACTATTTTCATCACCATTGTCACCATCATTATTTTTTTTAAATTTTTTTAATGTTTATTATTTTGAGAGAAGGAGAGACAGAGTGTGAGCAGGTGAGGGGCAGAGAGACGGAGACACAGTATCTGAAGCAGACTCCAGGCTCTGAGCTGTCAGCACAGAGCCTGATGCGGGACTCGAACACATGTATCCTGAGATCATGACCTGAGCTGAATTCAGATGCTTAACTGACTGAGACACCTAGGTGCCCCTATCATTACTTTTTATAACATCATTATTTTAATCACCCCCCACAATTGACTCTCTACCATGTATAGGGTAAAATAATGTCAGTACCTCTCAACATGATCTTTCTCATCTTTAACAACATGTATCCAATTTCTACCTCTCTAGCTTCATATTTTTCTTTTTTTTCCAGCTTTATTGAGGTAGAATTAATGAATAAAAATTGCATATATCTAAAGTGTACACCTGAAATTTTAATATACATAAACATTGTGTAATGATTAACACAATCAAGCTAAGTAACTTATCTATCACATGGCTACCTTTAAATAAAAATATATGGAAAAGAACACTTAAGATTTACTCTCACCAAAGGGGCACTTGGGTGGCTCAGTTGGTTAAGTGTCTGACTTCGGCTCAGGTCAAGGTCTTACGGTTCATGAGTTCAAGCCTGGCATTGGGCTTTGGGCTGACCGTTCAGAGCCTGGAGCCTGCTTTGGATTCTGTGTCTCCCTCTCCCTCTCTCTCTGCCTGCTCTGCCACTCATGCTTTCTCTCTTTTTCTTTCAAAAATAAACATTAAAAAAAAGATTTACTCTCACCAAAGTTCAAGTACATAATACAGTATTATCAGCTATAGTTACCATACTGTACATTAGATCTCTAGAATTTTCTTCATGCTGGAATACTGAAACTTGATACTCTCTTACCTACATCTTATTTTCTCCACCACCTGGCCCATGCATCTATATATTCCACATATAAGTGGGAACATGAAGTAACTGTCTTTCCATGTCTGACTAATCTCACTTAGCATATGTCTTCCAGATTTATCTATTTTGTCACAAATGGCAGGATTTCCTTCTTTTTTTCCTTTGGAGATATATAGAGGCATGGAATGGCCAGATCATGTGATAGTTCTATTTTTAATTTCTGTTTTCATACTGTTTTCCACAATGGCTATACCAGTTCACATTTCCAGCAAGAGTGTACCTACATTCTCTTTCCTCCACATCCTCTGCATCCTTGCCAACACTTGTCTTTTGTGGTAATAGTCATCCTAACAGGTGTGAGATGATATCTCATTATGGTGTTAATTTCCATCTTTTCAAAACTTCAGCTTGCATTTTGTTCATTTTGTCTAGTGTTTTTCTAGTCCTTGTTTATTTCAACTCCGCTCCTTATTATTTTCATCCTTCTCTTAACTTTGGGCCCAACTTGCTCTTCTTTTCTAGTTCCTTGAGGTATAAAGTTAGGTTATTTTGATACTTTTATTTTCTCAGTGTAGGCATTTGTCACGATAAAAATCCCTTTTTTATCGGGGCACCTTGGTGGCTCAGTTGGCTGGACGTCTGACTTCGGCTCAGGTCATGATCTCACAGTTTGTGGGTTTGAGCCCCGCATCGGGCTCTGTGCTGATGGCTAGCTCGGAGCCTGGAGCCTGTCTTCTGATTCTGTATCTCTCTGACTCTCCTCTGTACACACACGCACACTCTCTCTCTCTCAGAAATAAAAAATCCCTTTTAACACTATTTTTGCTGGTTTACATACATTCTGGTGTTCCGTATTTCCATTTTTGTCTCAAGATCTTTTTTTGATTTCACTTTTTCTTTCTTCTTTGACCCACTGGTTGTTCAGGTACATGTTTCATCACTACACTGTGTGGATTTTCCAGTTTTCCTCGCCCTCTTGATTTCTGGTTTTATACCATCGTGGGTGGGAAAAATACTATTATTTCAGTCTCCTTAAGTGTATTAAGACTTGTTTTGTGACTTAACCTAGGCTCTATTCTAGAGAATGTCTCATGTGCACTTGAACATGTATATTCTACTGTTCTTGGATGGAATGTTCTCCTTATGTCTGTTAGGTCCATTTGATCTATAGTGTTTTTAAAGTCTGATGTTTCCTTGCTGATTTTCTGTCTGGACGACCTATCCATTGTTGAAAGTGGGGTATTAAAGTCTCTTCTATTATTATAATGCTGTCTATTTTTCCTTTCAGTTCTGTTAGTATTTACTTTATATATTTAGGTCCTCTGATGTTAGGTGAGCATATATTTATGATTGTTATATCCTCTTAACTTACGTACAGAGTAGGGTGACCTGGATATACCACCTTTAAAGAACTTGTAGTATCAAAATTATTTATTTATGTGTTTGTCTTACCTCTTAATCCCTAAGAGTGAATGGGAGAGTGGGTTAAGACTCCTCTTAGATGTAATACCAGGATAACAACTTTCCCCTGTTTTTTCTGTGCCTTAGAACCCATCTTCCAAAAGCTTTCAGAGATTCACAGAGAAACTCTGAAACATACCCTCGATCCCAGGTTAACCACACACAAACTAGACTGTGAGCTTCAAAAGGCAAAGGCAGAGTATTTTTCATTTTGTTAACTTTAAACATTTAGTATCATGTTTGACTTAGAATAACAGCTAAAGTACTGTTCATCAATTGAATATTAACTCACAAACAAAGGAAAATGCCAAGTAATTTGTTAGTTTCCATTGACCAACACAATTTCATTTCATAAGTATTTTTTGAATTCCTGGTGCTTCCCTAATACTATTTAAGCCCACTCCATGCTTTATTTCATTTCCTCCAAAATAGATTAGAAAAAAAAATTCAGTTTAAGGTATGATCTCTTACTATAATCCCATTGAAAAGTAGAAGAAAGAAGGGGAAGAGGAAGAGGAGAATTAGGAGAATTGTGGTCTCCAATGTGTTAAATATAAGTCATATGATAAACAAACTAACAGAAGGTAAAGATTGCAAAAGTGGGCAAATATTTTAAATTTCGTAAGCTTTCTGAAATTTAAAAAAACAAAAATCTCACTCCTTAAATGCTATTGTGACAAATTAAAAATCAGATTTTCCAAACCAGAGTTAAAGTTTCTCTCCTTAATCCTAATAATAAAAATAAAAAACTGGTTTAGAATGTGTCAGATGACAACAAATTAATTCAATTCAGCAAATAGTTCAATGTAGTTGAAACTCTATAAATTTTGCCAAGTAAAAAGTTTGAAACTCTTATTTTATTCCTCGTGTTGAATGAGCAGTTACTAAATTAGGAAAAGAAAGCAAAAGAAAATTAAAAAGAATACCCAGACATATTTAAGAACTATTTGTTTATCACCAGCAATACAAACTTCCGTGTAGGCTAAGTTTCTCATTGATTTTCATGCAGTGAAACAATAATATTTATCCATTAATTACAGAACAAAAAAATAAAATGCTCTGTAGCTATAAAAATCTGCTTTGAGGGAAATAACCAAAGCTTCAGTTAACTAAATTCCAATTACCCTGGGCTTTAAACCAAACTGAATTTTCATTCCACTGCACTCTCCTTTCAGGAGAAAGCTTCTACAGCCACGAAAACAAGCTGAGACAGATTTATTTTAGTTTTCACTTTTAAAACAAATTCCAACTGTTCAACAAACATTTATTTTGGACATTTGCCTTATACAAGATAATTTACTACATATGTGGGAGGACTAGATAATAAAAGATCTATTCTCTACCCTCAGCAAGCTTATGTTCAAGAACTTCTTCTCATTAAGACTGAGTAACCTAGGGTGGATTCACCTTCATGGTCTGAAGCAATCAAACAACTAAAATAATATAGGAAACAATAGACTTTTGGACAGTGGCCATAAAGCAGTGTTAGTTTAAAATTTAAAAATAAGAAATTCTGGGGCACCTGGGCGGCTTACTCGGTTAAGGGTCTGACTCTTGCTCAGGTCATGACCTCAAAGTCCATGGGTTTGAGCCCCCTGTCCGGCTCTGTGTTGACAGCTCAGAGCCTGGAGTCTGCTTCAGATTCTGTTTCTCCCTCTCTCTCTCCCATCCCCCGCTCACTCTCTGTCTCTGTCTCTCAAAATAAAATAAAGACATAAAAAAAATAATAAGAAGAAATTCTGCTTTTGAAACGATACTGTTAAGAAGATTAATAGGAGAAAATATTTGCAAAGCATATATCTGATAAATGGTTTATACCTGGAATATATAAAGAACTTTAGAAATTAATCATAATAAATCAAACAGCCCAATTTTAAAAATAAGCAAAAGATTTGAATACATTTTACTAGAGATGATATATAAATGTAAAATTAGCATATTTAAAGATGTTCAATTTCATTGGGTGACCTGGGTGGCTCAGTCAGTTAAGCGTCCAACTTCTGCTCAGGTCATGATCTCACAATTCGAGAGTTTAGCCCCGCATTGGACTCTCTGCTGTCAGTGAGAATCCACTTCGGATTCTCTGTCTCCCTCTCGCTCTGCCCCATCCCGCCCTGGAGCACTCTCTTTCAAAATAAACAAACAAACAAACAAACATTTAAAAAGAGAGAAAGAGAGCAAAACATGTTCAATGTCATTAGTCATTAGGGAAAGTAAAATTAAAACCACAGTGAGCTTCTACCACACATCTCTCAGAAAGGCCGAGATTAAAAGTTCACCATATGAAATGCTGGCAAGAATGTAGAGGAAACGGAGTTTGCGTACACTGACGGCAAGAACGTGAAAAGATAACAATCAGCTGGAAACCAGTATTTCAGTTTCTTAAAAAACAAATATGCACGCAGCATACGATCTAGACATTTCAGTCCTAGGAATTCACCGAAAAGAAATCAAAGCACATGTCCATCCAAAGACTCGTGCATGGAAATTCATAGCAATTTTCTCTGTAATAGCCTAAAAGGAGAAACAACCCAAATACCCATCAACAGTTGAATGCATAAACAAGCAACTGCATAACCAAACAGTGGACACTCAGCAATGAAAACCATAAGCTATGTATACACAGCAACATGGATAAAACTCAAAATAATCATACTGGGCAGGGGGCTGGGAGCCAGAGAAATAAAGAATTCATACTATACTATTGCATTTTCATAAAATTCTGAAAAATTCAAACTAATCTATGAGGAAAACTCACCTAAATCCAGAATGGAAATAAATCTACTACTTAGAAACCTGAGGCCTGGCACAAAAAAGTACAAGCGGGGTCTTTTCAGACGTTTACAGAATAAATCACTGAAAAATATTTAGTGAGCAGTGGAGTCAGAAGCAGAAAGGATGCCAGGAGTAACGTTAAGACGAAGACGGGCCACTTTCAGGAAGGTTTTTTTTTTAATGTTTTGTTTATTTCTGAGAGAGAGACACACACACAGCATGAGCAGGAGAGGGCCAGAGAGAGAGGGAGACACAGAATCTGAAACAGGCTCCAGGCTCTGAGCTGGCTGTCAGCACAGAGCCCGACATGAGGTTCGAACCCACAAACCGTGAGATCACGTCCTGAGCCAAAGTCGGACGCTTAACCGACTGATCCACCCAGGTGCCCCTGCGGGAAGAAGGTTTAAGGAAACAAACACTATGAGTAAGTGTAGAGGACACTAGTCCATAGACAGAAGAGAACAGATAGGTTCAGAGAGAAGCAGAGATGCAGGTAGAAGGACACAGCAAGTAGCCCTGAAGTTGCTGTGTATTCCTGATGACTGCTGTTTTGGGGTAATTCACTCTTACTTTTTTTTTTATTTTTAATTTTTTAACAGTTTATTTATTTTTGAGACAGAGAGAGACAGCGCACGAGTGGGGGAGGGGTAGAGAAAGAGAGAAGGAGACACAGAATTTGAAACAGGCTCCAGGCTCTGAGCTGTAGCTCAGAGCCCGACGTGGGGCTTGAACCCACGAACCGTGAGATCATGACCTGAGCCAAAGTCAGACGCTTAACTGACTGAGCCACCCACGCGCCCCAATTCACTCTTATTTTTATAATCTGGGGTGTTTGAAGTAGAGTACTGGTCCATAAACTCAACACACTTGATTAGAACTCTGGGCTACAAGATGGAATATTGGACATGGATAAAAATAAATCACAGTGACATTAATAAAGATTTTGTCTTAATGCTGGTTGAATGTGCCAGCACTCAACTTTCATTACCTATCACAGCAAATAGTATTAAGAGCAACACCTGCTATGGGCAAGGTATACAGATATGAAGTAGGGGGTTTGGAGGAGAGGGAAGTCTGAGCTCTGGAGGCATCCAAAACAAAGAGCCAGGCAAGTAGTGTTTGAGTTGCAATAACTTTACAAGCACTGCCTTCAGTGGTCTTATGTGACAAGAATTAATGTTCATAACCAAATTCTACCAGATCTGGACCAGAGTCCAGATATTGGACTCTCTAAAAGCAACAAATGAACATTATAAAAAAAAATCATATCTATGCCACAGTCCCAGTTCTACATTCTGTAAGGGGAAACTTTTCCATTAGAGCTCAACGTGGCTCACTTCTTCCTCCTTTCCATTTACAGATACTCACCCCAGGGAAGAGTTGGCTGGAAATGTCCTTGCTCCCTAGGCATATTTAAGGGAAAGAGGTGGGAGAGTGTCTGACAGCTGAGTATTCTGCTATAACACAGACTGGCTGACACATGGATTGGTTTCCTCGCAACTGGATGAGTCCCTAAACAGAACTGCACTATATTGAAAGAGCAATGAATTCACCCATGTGAATTCTAGTCGCTAGACCAGAGAGTGCCACTTGTTGCCATGGAATCAAAAACACTGGAGAAAGAAAGGAATAAATGCTTTCTGATAGATACAGCACCCACAAAACAAATAAATGTCCCCAAATCCTTTGTGTAACTTGAGTATCAACTCACAATAAAACGAGGAAAAGTAATTTTTCTCATAATTTTTCTTTATTTCTCCATGTGTATTTTTCAATAAAATACTCTGTGTTTACAGTCTGTTTTTATACCTCTCTTTTTATTGTACATCTCTTTTACATAGTTCTGTCTAAGTGCTCAACTAGGTAGGTTCAAAAACGTAAAGGGAAAAAAAAGATCCACAAAATTGTATCACCCCATTCTCTGTTGGAGTTGAGTTATAATTTAATTAAAGTGGGTTACCACCAGTAACCGGTACTAAATGTATTGCTTTTCATAGTAAAGTTCTTTCGGTACCTACCTAAGTTTCAAATACACAGAGTTGAAACAATACAATAAACTTAGATTCGAGGGAACATTGCCTGGTCACAAAGAGATCATTGCCATCTCATTTCATCCACGTGACAAGTAGAGATGAGATGGGAGAAGGTTCATTCTCCCTCTGCTTTAACAGAAGCTTCATTCACTAGAAAACACCTTTCTCAACATATTTCTCAACAAGAAATAATGTAGAAAATGATGCAGTGATTCAAAGTAAGAGGGAAAAAGCACTTCCTTTGGGACAAGATAAACTAAGGGCTTTTAATTCTTAAATTTGTTGAAGCTGAAATAGCACCAAGGGCTTAAAATACTCAGGAGTAGAAAAAAATGTGAATACCCTTTTGTGGAGATAATGCTTTATGATTACCCTCATCTTATGCCTTCCTAATTTCTGCTATTCTGTTAAGCTCTTTAAGAAGGGTGACTTAGTGAAGGAGTCAAACCCTCAATATGTCGACAGCATACTAATAATTGCAGTATAGTAATAATGATGACCGTAAGTTTATTCACGGACTTCCAGATGCTAAGCTAACTATTTTGCACTTCAGGCTTATTCAACACTCCAAAAATTCTACCAGGTAGGAAAGATTAGACCTACGTTACAGCTTTCAGTCTCAGTATGACTGCTTTAAAAGTGTGAAGAATGTACAAAATTGCTCACACTGTCCCTGATCTCAGAGAACATACGCTATAATAAGAAAAAGATGACATGTACATATAGGATACTAAAAAATACAGTCAACAATGAAATTCCAGGACATAAAACATGAGAGGAAGACCATAAATATGAAGGTAATATTGATCTGCCTTTATTCTTGAGTTACCAAAACCCCAGCCCACACCTGTCAGGCACACGTGGGTCTGCCCTCGGTCCAACAGTGCTGACCAACTACTCATCTACCCCAACCCCCACACATCTCACTAGAGATGGTTCATGAATCAGAACACCCCTCTTCAGCATCTTGGATCATTGCTCATAGCAACATACATTATCTGTATTTCATTATACATCCGTCAAATAGTCGGTTTTGTGCTATTAATATAGTTGGTGACCTCAAATTCACTCTTGAAAAGCTTTATCATGTTTTCCCTTGCCATAAATTAGACTAATCAGAGCAAGGAAAATTGTTTTTACCTGATATTCCGACTGTCTCTTACTTGGCTTTAAGGCTATTTAATTGATGCTTAAAAACACCCTATAAATTTTATTTCAGGAACTTTCACATGTACCATCTTGGAATATTAAGAACTTTATGGATTTTCTAGGCCCCAACTTTTGTTTTATACATTTGAAATTGATGACAGCCTAGTAAAATCCTAGGTCATGAACCTGGGTCTCCTATATTACTGCTTTATCCCCAATGTCCACAATTCAATCGACATTTACTCAGAACCTACTGTATTCTGGGTACTGTACTGAAGCCTAAAAATATGGCAGAGACAAGACACGGTCTAGTAGGAACTAGGGACATTTTGGATAGTATTTGAATTTATTTATCTATACACATTATACATGTTGAAGCTACTATATTGATAACGAGATGGTAATAGTCCTAATAATAAGGTCTGTTAATTAATTCATGTCTCAATGTGTCAAATTTGGTGACATTATGTTTTTTATCTTGCTTAGTTCTCATAATAGCCATGTGAGACATTGGCTACTGTCCCCATTTTATATATGAAGAAATTAAGACTTGGATCAAGTGATGCACTCAAGGTCAAGTATCTAATGATTAGAATAAATGCATGTCTAATGCTAAAGTCTTAATTCTTCACACTACATTGTGCTTCTGAGATCTCTTTTGTAATGTTATATTTCCAAACTTTTCATGGATATTGATAAATACAAAATTATATAAACTAGATACATGTTCAAAAATCAATGAGGCCAATGCTCCAACTTAAGAGGTACAACAAGCAATAAATATTGTATCTTGAGATGTTCTGGTCATTTCGCCAGTTTTCAAAAGTGCATGTCATTATAAAGTTGCGATGGAGGAGTGACATGCAGAGAATCTCATTTTCCCCTTAAAGCAAATGGTATCATTATACAATGTAAAAAGCACAGACTTTGAAGTTAACACAAACTTGGTTTGAAATCTCAACTTTCTCCTCTCACTCCTCTCACTGGACTGTGCTTCTCAGTACCTTAGGGTGAACATATTCTCATGTATAAAAATATAGCCTATTTCCCTTATCCAAGAAGGTTGTGGTGGGTGGGGGTTGGATGAGATCAGGTTTGCAACCTGCCTAATGCAATGGTAGGTGTAGTGAGCCCTGAATAAATATCCATTCCCTAAATGAGCTCTTTTTACAAAATAAGGGAAAATGAAAATGGTTTGCACCAGAAGAAACACCGCCAGAGATAGAGGGAGAAATGTCCTCTGAATAACAATCTCACTCCTTGGAAGAACACTGGGCATAATAGAAACAAGCTATGGTAGGGTTAAATTCCGTACTAGGTGAGATGTTTGCATCCTTCTAACCAAGAAAGGAACGGAAAGGCCTGTTCTCCCCCTTAAAGGCAATAGAAGGGGATGTAGGGTAGTTTTAAATATGGCAAAGGACTTTTCCCGGCACTCTTTAAATCACCATCTGCATATACGTCTCATCTCCACATCCCCAAATACTAGTCTGGCCTGAAGAGGATGTAGAAATAGCACAGGTTGTGTCTGGTCTAGACTGGGGCTGGAAAGAGGCCACAGCAATATCCATGACCCAAGATATCTTTGAACAGAATCTTCTCTGCTGGAAGCAAAAGTGAGTCCACGTTAGCAGAACAGAGAGTGTTTGTGTCACTCACTGTTATGGGCAAATCAGCATCCTCTACTTTTAGAATCCCAACACATCTGTACTCCAAGCACTCAAGTGGTTACAGAGGTGTCCCTTAAGTACAGAATGGGCCCTTAGACTTACAAACAAGGTCAGGAGATACATGAAGGATAAACTGAAGTTCCCCTGGATGTCCACCTCGCATCTTTTACTTTAGGGTTCTCATTCTCATGGGAAACTGGAAACGTTTTCAAGAGTGACCATTTACCAAGGACCTTCTATTGGCCAGATGTATTATCCTTGATCTGCATGTCAACTCTACAGAGTAGACATTATTTTTTTATGAGAAACTGAATCTCAAAGAAGTTAAGTAAACTCCTCAAGTCACAAAACTAATAGGTGGGAGAGGCAAATTTGGAAACCCAGTCTTCACGAAGCCCATGCCAGGTCAACCTAGACTCCTCGTCAGGCCAGAAGTGAAGATGCTTGATAGATTCCACTGACATCTAAAGAGCCCAGCAGAGTCTATCCAAATTCCTGCCATTCAATTTCATCACCTGTGAGAGTACTGTAGTCAAACAATGGAGATGGCTGAGGAGCACAGGGAAAGCTGAAGCAAGACCCTCACTCAAACCACCAACTTCCAAGCATCGGGGCACTTTGGACTCACCATCTACTCCAGCAATAACAAGAATTCCTCATGGGCATAGCACCGCAGGACTCACTTCTACTTTTGATGGAACTCAAAAGCCAGTCTAGAGGCTGGAGAATGCATTTCCAGGTTGAAAAATGCATTTACTTTGAAAAAGCCTGTTAATAAAAATAGGCATCTTCTCAGAAGCCCCTATGTAAACATAACCAATATGATTAAAGAAGTTTGGGGAACAAAGGCAACATCTTTAAATATTTAAATGATTAAAATGAAAATTAAAAATAGATTTCCTTTCAACGAAAGGTTTTAAATTGAATCCATAAACCATGTTTGATTTCTAAAGCTAGCAGGAATGCATGTTAAGTATTAAAGATGTTTAACGTGAAAATCTGTATTCAATAAAAAATAGAGGATTCATTTTTATATGTGGTTTCCAATTTATTTCGTTGGACCCAAATCTCATTGGAAATGCAGGCAAACATCCTTAAGTTTGCAAGATCAATGAGTAATAGTAGGTTCTATCAATTTTAGAAGAGAAAGGAACCTGTTTCAATATATTATTTGTCTGGTACAATAAGTTTTTAAGAATCAGCCAATAAGTAATTCTTAGCAATTACTCTGAATTTGATTCCTTGCCAGATGTCGTAAGTATGGCAGAAGAAGACAGATGAGATGCTGCATTTCCTGCCGAAGCCTGTGCCTTAGATGACTGGAGAAGACGTGGTTTAAGATCTGAGCCCTGTGCTACAGGAAACATGATTTTAGGAGTTCAGAAACGGGACTTCAGTCTGTGATGATCTTGTTAGAGAAGATGCTGTGGTCTTGGCTGGAGAAGCCACATGGAGAAAGACAAGGACTTCAGAAAAGGCATCTGAGCCCTCTGTTCTCCCTGAGAAGGTACAGTTAACATGGAAACAGATGTTTAATGATGTGTAAATCACAGGAAACACAGAGTCAGCATCTCCAGAGACATGTAGGTGCTGTCCAAAGGAGTCCCTGCTTACCAAGGTGCACAATTGCCTGGCACATAGGTGCTCAGTAAAGGTTTATTGAATTGTTTCAATAAACAATTCAAGCCTTGTCTTGAATTCCAGTACTTTTTTCTCTACCCTGTGGTGTGCCTAGCTCTTCCACCTCTATCAGTTGGGATGAATTCTAAGATAAATACTTATGTCTACTTGGAAGATTAACAACATGACAGTTACAAGTCAGAAACGAGAGGAGTTTCCAAAAGCTTAAATGATGCAAATACCAGGAAGTTTGTATGTGGAGAGGAATATGCCATAAAAATAGAAATTTTCAAAAGCTCAAATTTGCTTACTTTAAGCCGGAGCTGTCACATGCTGTTTCTACTCTGCAAAGGGGCCGGTCCTCAGCACAGATGCTGTTCAGACCCAAAAGAGTGTGCAGGCTGTTGGCACTGATGGATTGCTGACAGAGGAGCCTTTAGGTGAAGGTAATCACCAGGCAGCACTGTTGCGCACTGGCCAGACATAGCTCTGGTTGTATCTCACCCCGCAGAGGGGTCTTCAGCTACAGGAACATAGGTCCCTGTGCAGAATGAGATCACGTATCAAGCCGGCAGATGGTTCAGCAGAAGCACCACAAAAAGCTTGCCCCAGGGCTTTAAGTATAACAAAAATTAATTAAAATACACTTTTCATGAGTTCCAAAACAATAAGTTTAAGACAATTCACTTAATTTTTAACTCACCTTTATGGAATAACAGATGGTATTTTAAAAGAGCAATTAAATTCACTTTTAAAAAACTCTCATGAAATCTAAATATCAAAGACACTTATATTAACTTTACTCTGTATTCCTGTTCTGAATAAGTAGACAGAAATCCTGCAAAGTAAAAACAGTTGTATAATGGGAGCCAGGCAGCAGACTTCCCGTGGGGCATAGATTCATTATGTTACATTACATTAAAGTAACATAATGAATGTACTTTATATAAACGTAAATTACATTACAAGCCTCTTCCTTTTCTGTGCCTTCATTTTCTCGTCTATGAAATGGGAGACCTGAATTCTAGTTACTCTTGCACCACATGATTTAAGATTGTATTTATATGTTTAAAATGAACTTTATACCTTATGATCCAGCAATTGCACTATTACGTATTTACCCAAAGATGATAAAAATACTAATTCAAAGGGATACAACACACCTCAATGTTTTGAGCAGCATTATCAACAATAGCCAAGTTATGGAAATAGCTCACGTGTCCAATGTCTGATGAACAGCTAAAGAAGATATGGTGTGTATATACAATGGAATATTTCTCAGCCATAAAAGAGAATGAATTCTTGACATTTGCAATGACTTGGGTAGAGCTAGAGAGTATTATGCTAAGCAAAATAAGTCTGTCAGAGAAAGACATAGCATATAATTTCACTCAGATGTGAATTTAAGAAACAAAACAAACAAGGATGGGGGGAAAAAAGAGAGAAGGTAAACCAAGAAACAGACTCTTAACTATATAGAACAAATTGATGGTTACCAGAGGGAAGGTGGGTGGGGGAATGGATGAAATAGGGGACGGGGATTAAGAAGTGCACTTGCTGTGATGAGCACGGCCTGTTATAAGTAAGAGCTGAATCACTAAACTGTACACCAGAAACTACATATTATGCTGTATGTTAAGCAACTGGAATTTAAATAAAAATTAAATAAGGAAGTAAATAAATAAATAAATAAACAAACTTTAGTATACTAGCTAACGTTTACTATGCATCTTATGTTCCAGAAACTTTTCTAAGGGTTTAAATTTATTCTCTCAATTAAACCATGTAACAGCTGTTATCATCATCATTTCACAATGAGTAAACTGAGGCAAAAGGAAAACACATTACTTTTCTATGTTTTCCTGGCTACTAGGTGGCTGGCTGGGATTTGATCCAATGCTGTTGAACTGGAGAGAGAACCTGTACTCTTGGTGAACATCCTCTCCAACCTCCCCACTTATTCTGGTAACTCTTAAACCAAACTTGTCTGTTGGTCAACTGTCCGATGTGAGAGTCGCACTGTCCCTAGGATGGCAGTTTGAGCTGCCTTGGGAGGCTGTTAGTCACTGTCTTCCTCCACAGCGAGTAGCCACACCCCAAAACGAGGCAAGCAGCCCATCTACTCAGCCGGCCAATAGTCCAGCTGGCACTGAGAAAATGATTTCCTTTCAATGAAAACATTTTAAGGTCTCGCTTCTATTTTCTTTGGGAGGTTACTGGCTTCTCAGGTGCATTACTAGCTTCAAATCCTAACCAAACTAGCCCTAATTGAAGAAAAATCAAATTATTTAAATGTCTGTGAGGGACTCCATGAACTTTCAAGATATTGGGGTGCAAATTCAGCTATAATCACTCTACTCCTGGGTAGCTCATACCTGTCAGGAAAACATTATAAATGTGAGGAAATTAACATTTTTGATGAGTCAAAGCAAATATGTTTTCTTCATCTTTGTTGCCAAAAAGCAGTTTCTGTGTCTTAAACAAATTAACCCAGAAAGTTCTGAATATCAACTGTGAATGACAATGAGGAAAGATATAAAAATGACGTGTTCTCCCTCCACTGCTCTGACAGTGTAGATGGTCCTATGTGATAGTGTGTAGATGAAGGCAGAAGTATATTATAGTATTTTGGTACATTTTGGTGTATTAGTATTTGGGTATATTATGTTATATTAGGACCCAATTAGGAAATCTAAGACTAGTGTATAGAGGCACCTGGGTGGCTAAGTCAGGTAAGTACCTGACTTCAGCTCAGGTCATGATCTCATGGTTTATGGGTTTGAGCCCTGTGTCAGGGTCTGTGCTGAGAATTCAGAGCCTGGAGCCTGCTTTGGATTCTGTGTCTCCATCTCTCTCTCTCTCTCTCTCTCTCTCTCTGCCCCTTCCCCACTCATGCTCTGTCTTCCCCTGTGTCTCAAAAACAAATGTTAAAAAAAAACCAACTCATGTCTGGACTATCTCTGTAGAGACCTTCATAAACATTGCAGAAGTCGTGGGTTTGCCCGGCATTAACTGGCTAACTCTAAGGGCATGTTTGCAAAGTCGTTCACTGACTTTCTTGGCTTTTATTGAAACACCTTATGTCATGTTAGCCTCGGCCCTCACTCAACTATCAAGGCTATAATGCCAAAAAAGGCTTTATGGAAGCCCAAGCAGAAAACTTCTTGGCTAGCGAGAAGAGAAATGTCCAAAGCAACATTGAGGATAATAGCCTCCACTTCTAAAATGCTATCATCCTTTGGCTACCAATGAATTTTATTCTGCTGCTCTGGGATGTGCAATTGTGGAACTGTACACACCTAATATATGTTCATCTGAGATGTTCTGTGGAGCAGTACAACATGAGCATATGCATGGAGAATGTGAAGGAGAATTATTCAAGCATCAGGGTCTCCCTGTGCATCGTTACCAATGCCCACACCACTGTGGAAGTCTATGTGATCCTACAATAAGATAAGATGGCATAAAGTCTCTTTCAGGGATTTGAGAACCAGTGGGATATTAACGAGGAGAGTCTAACCCTGGCTCAACCCTTGATGGGGCGTCATGAAAAGCAATGACAGTTTGCCTTTTTCATTTTCGAAAGGGGATAGCAGCATCTGGCCCGACTACTCCAGGAGCTGCAGGCCACTCCCTGTGGAGCCTCTGCATGGTCCTCCCTTAATGTGGACTCTCCCCTTCTGGTCCAGCTCACACATGCTGCCAGAGAGAGCATTCCACAAAGCACATTTGACCATGCCTTGCCTTGTGACTTTTCTGCTCCTTTTATCTAGTTAATTTCTATTCCTCTTTTGGGTCCAACTGAAATGTTACCTGCTTCCAAAAGCTTCTTCTCCTACCCCGAGTCTAAGCGAGAAGGTTCTCCTGTGTCATGGCACCCCAATCACGGCACACATCCCATGATTATATCCCGTCTCACAGCAGGGGCTCCCTTCTCCATGGACTGGAGGCGGGTGGAGGGCAGGGATGGGGACTCCCCTGCTTTCACCAGAGCCTGTCAGACATATGAGTAGAGCTAACAGTCATTATCACCCATGAGTCTGGAACTGTTCTAAATGTTTTATGTGTATAATTTTAAATTAATCTCTGCAATAATCCTGCCAAGTGAGCGCAATTATCATCCACAATTTATAAACAAGGAAACTGGAGCAATGAGAGATTTAATAGCTGGTCCATAGCTAGAGGGCATGTGAGTAACCAAAATGGGATTTGAACCCAAGCAGTTTGAATTCGGAGTCCTTGCTGTTCACATCTACTCTACCTCTAATCTGTATAGCTGGTGCTCAACAAATATTGCTAAGTGAAGGAATGAAGGAGGGGATAAATAAATGAATTAAAATCCCTCAAAGCATCCTATCACATTCAAAATAAAATCCAAACTCCTCACAATGGCATGCATGGTTCTGTGAAATCTAGCCTTGCTTTCAGCATCAGCTAGCATCACTCATCAACAGGGACCTTGAGGCCCAGATGGCTATATACATCTTGCTTCCATGAGTTTTTTGGTGATATTCCTCTTCTTGGAATCCCCTTGTGACAGCCTGGCTAACTCCCACTAGACTTGAAATAGGTCTTACTTTTTTAAGGGAATGTCTGGATTAGAATACCATCTTCTGCACATTCTTTGACATGCTGTGCATAACTCTATCCTAACACTTGCTTGAATGTATTGTAAGTATCCTTAAACTTATCCCTCCTGCAAAAGACTATAAGCTTCTCAGAAGCAGGAGTGGATCTAACTTATTTCTCTCTCCCAGTTCTTAGCTTAGTGCCTGGCACTAAACAGCTCCCAAGTAATGCTTATTGACTGAATGAAGTAAATGTCGCTTGTAGATTTGCCTTCAAATCACTGCATATTCGAGAGTCCATACCATCTTGATCATGACATGGTTGTGATGAAGTCCTTGAAGGGAGAGTTTTCTAGGGCTCCCCACTGTCTGTCCGATGCCCACTAGAGGGGTGCTCATCAGCAGAGAACCAGGAAGCAAGCAATGATCTTGCTCCTGAGGCAGGCAGAGGGGAAGAGTAGAAGAAATAGCTTTAAGACTAACATTGTTCTGAGGCTACTCAGGAACTGAGTCCAAGTATTTTCCTAGGTAGGTACTTGGTCTGGAAACAACCAAGCCTTTCCTTGAGTTTTGTTCTATTTCAGAAGCAAGAGAAAGGGACATCTGGCCCTCAACAATTACTCCTGGATCTTTCCATGATGATGAAAACAGTCCTAACTGAGAACAAAACGTTCCTTGCAAAGATGAAAAGTAAGCTTACTATATAATGCGAGAACCAATTCAATTGCTTTTTAATTCATACTAATAGCAAAGTTTGCTGGAAGAATTGCTGTCTATAAACCAAACTATAATATCACAGACTACGCCAGGCAATTTGCCAATCTCATCTTATGAAATCACATGCTATTCTTCAAGACGGGTGTCGTGACCTCATTTTAACAGGTGAGGAAATGAGGCTCGGGGAGATGCAGGGCCCGCCTACATTACACTGCCAATCCAGGCCCCCCCACCTTCAAACCTCACGCTCCTCCCACTGTCAGATGCTCAGCAGATGAGCATGGAGACAGGGAAGGAAAAGAGAACACAAAGACTCCTGGGAAGCTGTGGGGGGAGAAAACTCAGACACAGGAATTGAGATTTTGAAGCAAAATTGTAATGAGCTTACAGTTTTACTATGGAAGTACTCTCAATCCAGGCTCTCCTCATTCCCAGCGCTTCTTTTATGGGCCTGTGCAGTTGAGGCATCTGAAGCCAGGGCACAGGGAAAGATGTCCTGCTTCATCACAAGGTGCCCAGGTCGACAGGGATGGTCCTCAAGGGCAGGGAAGCTGCTCATGAGTGTCTTCTCTGGCCTAATGACCCCTCCAGGCTGAAGCTTCTTGCATTCCTGGACTTGGAAACATCTTCAAGGAGTCTAGGTCACCTAGTGAAACCATCCTAAGACCCACTGCCCAGTTGTAGCCATGTTGGACAGAATGGCACTAATGCCAACATGGATGACTAGGCTACCAGGTGGACATGAAAGGACCTGGGAGAAACCAAGGGGTAAACAGGAGACATCTGAGCATCTCCTCAGCCATGTTGGGGCCCTGAGCCCACACCTGCTATGTGGGCTGAATGTAGAGGGTTTCTCAGACCACACCTCCATACCATGGGCTTCGGAGTCAGACACCAGGTCATATCAAGGTTTTCTAGTTACTATGATCTGAGGAAAGTCATCTAACCTCTCTCCATCCTAGCCACTCAATTGTAAAAGTTTTATTTACAGAATGGTTGCAAAGCAAACACACTGTAGCACACAAAACGTTTCAGATGTCTTATATTATTCTACAGCCCAGAAATATCCCGGTGGAAAAGAAATGCTTAGTTACTCTTATACAATACATGCCAGTAAGACAACTGAGGAAGGGAAGGGTATACCAGTATCTCCAATATCAGACCTACCAAATGACATTGTAATTAGTCATATATAAGCCTACCTCACCCACTAAATGGGGAATTCTTTAAAGTTCTAAGCTGTGCATATCTGTGTCCTAGGACCCTGCATTTAGTCTGGAATACCGCAGATGTTCAGAAAATGTTGGATATGTGAATGCACAAATGAGCGAAAGACCCAGCGATGTAATCTGGACCACAGCATATGTATGTCACACCTGAGTCCAGAGGTGAGCATGCCCCCCTTTGCCCTTGTGAAGGATGAAGTGGGCTAGCACCCATTGGTACAAAACGTTGTACAAATACCACAAATATTTCTTCAGCGAAGCACTTGTTTGTTCTCTCCTATTTCACTCTGCATTTACTTATTCATAGCCCATAAAAATCTGTTCGCTGGAAATGTTCAAGTTTCCTCATTACCTTCCCCAAAGGGGGAGGTGGATTCCCCTCAGGCAGCATTTTTTTTTTCAGTGTGTGAAAATCTCTGGCCTCAGAAAACACTGTGGGAGCTTATAACTAAGTCCAAAGTCACCCAAAAGCAGCAGAAAGTTCTTGTAGCCCTTGAGAGTCTCAGAGAACAACGTGAGCTCATAGAACATCTCTGGAAAACATGGGATCTCAATGCTAAAGCCAGAAAGTTCCAGAGAGATGATCTGGACGTGTCTTCCTCCCACACAGAATGAAGAAGAGCAACATCCTCCAGGGCTACCCTCCCAGAGTGTAACACGGTCAGGCCCTGCCCTCCTCAGAAACCTCTGAGGACCTCCCACCCCTTACAGCTAAATCCCAAACTTCTTAACGTGCCATCTACTATCCTTTTAAACTGGGCAATAATCTAATTTTTAAGGTTTATTTATTTATTTTGAGAGAGAGAGAGAGAGAGAGAGAGAGAGCACGTGTGCAAGCACACACACACAGGAGCGAGAGAGAGTGGGGAAAAGGCAGAGAAAGAGGGAGAGAGAATCCCAAGCAGGCTTCAAGCTGTCAGCACGGAGCCCAACTTGGGGCTTGATCTAACACCCGTGAGCCCAAATCAAGAGTTGGATGTTTAACCAACTGAGCCACCAGGGCACTCCAATAACCTGATTTTTTATATACCTCCTGCCACTCCCTCTACAGTCATTTTCCAGCATTTTCATGCTTCACACCTTTGCCCATTCTGCTGCTGCCCCAGCGGGCTGCCCAGCTCACCTTACCAGGTCCAGGAAAAACAACACACCCTGTTTTGCTTCATTTTTCATCTTTGTGCCACTTGCATGCTGAGAAGCCACACCTCAAACCGGGTTATCCTATTTCAAATCTTGTGTTCTTTGTACTATTCCACAGTGATTTCGGAGCCATGACTTTGGTAGTAAAAAAGTGGATCTCAGGAAAGAAATTCATTTTTTTCTAAAGATGTATTTTGTAAAGTGTTGATCAGACTAGTGAATGCCATACTTAGCATTGAATTCTTGTGTTTGAAGGGAAACAGTTATTACTGTTTAGCTAAAAAGGTGTGATTAGCAAACTGAAGGAGAGGGACTGGCTGTTCTATGTGAGGGGTTGACAATCAGGGAACCCCAGGGAGGCAAATTTGCCTTCCGAGGGCGCCTCTTCAAGTCAAGTGGGATTGGTCTGCTTTCATGTGGGAAGCTGCCAGCCATGGATGCTTTGGGAGGAGGCTTGGTGGCAGAGACTGCTTCTTCATTATGGGGGTCCCTGACAAGATCGCCCCTCCCCCTTGGACCTAGGAAATGTTGCTCCCTGAGCCCAGCAGGATGTACAAATAGTTGCCAAATGCGGCCCCCACTCCACGGGGGCTCTTTCCATACCTTTTCCAGCCACTGCTCCCAGCAATCCATTTGAGCAGTGAGTCACGGCGTGTGCAAGTTTGGTTGGGAAGTTTGGCCACTCCTTCCATGGAATCTCAGCATATTGCAATGTGCCGAATGTTATTAAGGAGGAAAGGGGAAGGGGTGTGGCTAGGGAGAAAAAAGCCAGCACTTACACACAGAGAGAGGATATTTCAGATACTTAAACATTATAAATCATACATGGTGCCTAACAGCCATATGGATGCTTATTATTCTTTTTAGAAACTCGTGCATAGTTGTATTTACCTCCAACCTAAATTAGGCTTTTATTATCCTAATTCTTGGCCTGCATATATGCCAAGGATCATAAAATATTTACTCTATGCACGTATAGCACTCTTGTGGAGGTGAATAAACATTCAGATCAGAATCTAGTTAATCTAAGCAACCGTCACTAGAGGGTTTTGTTTGTTTGCCTTCATTTAGTACTAGATTTTAGCATCTCCAGGCTAGTTCAAGTATATAATCTAAGTTAGCCCTTTAACAGACATTTTGATGTCTAATTAGTAATTTGGGAAAGAAGTGGATACAGTCAAAATGTCTAGCTTTGGACTGAGCTCACATAACTCAGTACAAAAATCATCACTTTGGGGGCACCTGGGTGGCCCAGTCGGTTGGGTGTCCAACTTCAGCTCAGGTCATGATCTCACAATTCATGGGTTCGAGCCCCATGTCAAGCTCTGTGCTGGCAGCTCAGAGCCTGGAGCTGCTTCAGATTCTGTGTCTCCCTCTCTCTCTGACCCTCCCCTTCTCATGCTGCCTCTCTCTCTCAGAAATAAATAAATTTAAAAAAATCATCACTTTGTAGGATGTCCCCTAAATTAATGCATAGTCTACACGATGCCATCAAATGTCTAAGGGAATGTTCTTTCTTGGGAGCTTTCAGATTTGGCAGAAAAGTATATCTCACTCTGAGTTCATGAATTCTTTCAGGTGTTTTTTTTCTTTATGGTGCTTTCTGAGGGATCAGTAACTTCTATTAGATCCTCATTGAAAAAAAGGAGTAATAATAACAACAGCAATATAAATAGAATCATTGTAATTATTACTACTATTAACCACTATACTGACCTTTACTATTCACAGCTTCAAAAAATCATGGTGAATTGGGCTTACTTTTCCTCCCTTGATGGTGGTAAGACTTAGAGACCTGTACCTAATGAATAGGGCAGAGATCAGTGATTGCCAGGGGTTTTAAGGGGGAGGTCACAGAGGACTTTTAGGATGGTAACTCTTCTGTGTGATGCTGTAATGGTGGATGCATGTCATTATAAACTTTTCAAAATCCATAGAATGTACAACACCAACTATGAACCCCAGTGTAAACAATGGATTTTGGATGACAATGTTCAGTGTCTGTTCAGTGATCGCAACAAATGTGCCACTTTGGTGAGGGATGTAGATAGCGGGGAGCCAGTGCCCCAAACTGAAGGCATCATCTGAAGTACCACCACTCATCAGTCTTGCTCTTTATGCATTTCTGATGTTCATGAATGGTCTAATAATCTGAGGTCCAAAATTAATTTTCCACCCCCCCTTTGTGCCTCAAATCTATCAGTAACAATATTCTATTGAGTTCATTCTTTGTATCTCTTTCCATTTCCCCAGCACTATACTGAGAAGATTCTTTACTGTAGCCATTTTATCCTCCAATCTGCCTCCCACCCCTCCTCCAGAGTGGCCTTTCAAAAAAATCTCATTATGCTCCTCCCCCTGTGTCATAGTCTCCAGGCACATTCTGCTGCTCCAATAACAGGCCCCAAGGTAGGACCCTGACTCCCTTCAAAATTGTCCTAGCCTGTACAGCTTAATACTGATTCCTGCAAACACCAGGCCCCTTCTAACCTCATGCTTCTTACCTGCTGGTCTCTCAGTCCTGACTGAGTGCCTTTCCTCCCCGCTGCAGACACAGTCTTTTCTATCCTTTAAGCCAAAACTTAGATCTCCCTTCCTCTTGAAATCTTCCCATATTAATCCCCCCAATCCTGCAGAGTGAGGCGATGGCTTCCTTAACTGCACAAAGAATTTTGCAGGCACTGGCAAGAACACTGTACTGAAATTATTGTGTTCAGGTATGTGCCTCTCTCATAAGATCATGAGCTCCTTAATAGCAAGACCCATTCATTCCTCTTTGTGTATCCCAACACCTGTCACTTACTTAGGGCTAAAGCCTCAAGATTTCCACCAAACTCTTTCATCATTGAGAAGCTGAATGCCATCATACAGATCAGCATCCTTATGTGCCTGTGTGGTGTGAGTGCATGGGCAGCATTAGACAGCCATATCGACATTCATCTCTTTGTTGCAAATTACCCATATCAGTGCTTATTCATTCTTCCCTTATTCATTCTGACTCATTAGTTCATTTGTTCACTTTTATGTTACACAAAGGATGATGGTCCTTGAAGAAGTAATGCATTTATTTTTTAATTTTTTTAATGTTTTATTTATTTCTGAGAGAGAGAGATAGAGACAGCATGAGCAGGGCAGGGTCAGAGACAGAGAGGGAGACACAGAATCTGAAACAGGCTCCAGGCTCTCAGCTAGCTGTCAGCACAGAGCCCGACACGAGGCTCAAACCCACGAACCCTGAGATTATGACCTGAGCCAAACTCGGACCCTTAACTGACTGAGCCACCCAGGTGCCCTGGAAGTAATGCATTGAAATTTTTTTTGTTGTTAATGTTTATTTATTTTTGAGAGAAAGAAGGACAGGATGTGAGCTGGAGATGAGCAGAGAAAGAAGACACAGAATCTGAAACAGGCTCCAGGCTCTGAGCCGGAAGTGGAGCTCACACCCACAAGCCATGAGATCATGACCTGAGCCAAAGTCTGACACTTAACCACTGAGCCACCCAGGCACCCCAGTAATGCATTTAAAAAAAAAGAGAAAGAGAGGCAGAGTAAATTTGACTCTATATTTAAGTCCCTCCTTGAATGAAGTTTCTAGATGAGTGATCATATATGAGCTCCTTACCTGTGAAAGCAATAAGAGTATCAAAGATTTGGACTGAAGCTGACTCTTGGTCAGTTTTGATAACTGTGTCTTAAAGTCCTTTTCTTTTACAAAGGATGAATCAGTGTTTATGGCAGATAACCATCCTTGCTGAGAGGACTTTGTATAATTCAAGTATTGCATAATCATGTTATTTGTATTCCTTGACAGCAGAATTTACAATGCCTCATTTAATGAGAAATTGAATGGAAGATGTGTTTGAAAAATTAATCCATTTTAATAATATATGGCACTGATATTGGCCATCTCTGGCAAGGCTTATACCTATAAACTAGGAGAGTGCAAATACCAATTACAATAAAAAATAATGAGATATATATTATTTCCCTTAGAAAATTACTTTTAAAAATATGCGTTTTGACATCCTCAAGATTAATTACACAATTATGCAGTTCCAAAGTGTAATCAGTAAAATTCTAAGCAGTAGTGAGAGAATCAGCATTCATATTTACTAAAAATTCAAAAACCTCACTTCTGATGAAATTTGCATTACAAAGTCACTGAAGTTTAGAGAATATAGCTTTTCAATAAAAATATTTCTCAATCTTCTCTCCAGTAAGGTCTTGGGACTCGGAGTAATTTAAGAGTAGCAAAGAAACAATGATTAGAACACTGCAAAATACAGGGAGTCAAAACAAAGCTGAATATCAAAAACAAGAAACAAGGTTGTTTACCAAAAAGAGTCTGAACAAATAGATTTAAGAAGGAAACTCATTCCCAGAAATGTTTTTACGTTGCTTAATGAAAGTGCTGCTTTCAAAGGGCAGGCATTAAGGTGAATAAAACGGAGCAGACAGCAGAGGTGAGAAATTAGTGTTGAGTTCAATAGTTTCCAGCTGAGGCCCTTGTAGTTCTGAAAACCCAAGCCAAAACGTTGTAGATTCAACTCAAGTAGGTCAGAGAGTCTTGGAGTTTGCTGCCACCCACATGACCCCTAGATTGTCCCAATGGGTGAATGATCGTATCGCTTCCAGAGATAAAGCTCACCACATCACAATGGAGCCAAATCCAAAGTCAGAAGCTCTGATTACCAGGAAGTTTTCATCACATTGAGCAGAAACAAAACTCCCCTGCTCTTCTTAATCACAGGTCCGAGTCTGAGCCTTTGGTATCGTGACAGCTGCCATTTTGTCCAAGACTACTCTGCTGTTATTTGAAGACATTCAGCCATGTTTCATCTTCCCTCACCCATTTCCAGACTTCTGCTCTCCAGCTTAAATAACTCCAATTGCTTACTTCAATGGATATCTTTCACATATTCCCAGTAATGCTAAGACCTTTCTTATCCATCCAGCTATCACTAAACTGGTTTGTAGCATATAGTACACTTTCAATAAATGTTGTTCAGATGAATTGCTTTTATATTCTCTCAGTAGCTGGATCCCCCTCCTTTGATCTCACCTTTCATAAAATAAGGTTCATTGACATTGTTCTGCCTATGCCTCAACTTCAGAGTTGGTAAAGGGTCAGTAAGGCAATAAGGACCTAACATAGGCTTCTCACAGGGAGGATAAAAGAGAAGCGTAGGATCTGGGGAAGAGAGTAGTGAATTCAACCTCTGAGAGCATAAAAGCAAACATTGATCGAAATTTCTGAAGGAGCCAGGCCAGAGAAAAGGACCAATAGTTTTTGGTAAGCCCTTCGTAAGAACCTACACTTCCCTGTGTTTATAACTCTTTACTCATATTTTCCCATAAGATTTAACCCTTGGAACAAAATTCCTAAAGCTTTATAAGTTTGGGCAGCAAGAAAAAGCCAAAGTAAGGGCTTATATTGCACTGTGCTTGCTCATTACAGACAGATGAAAAGTCCCTTCCTCCTAAATAGAGGAGGGTGAGTGGCCAATGGATATGAGGGAAACGGGCTGCCCCAGGCCTGAGATGAATGAAAAAATATAAGGGCATAGAGCCTGACTTAGCCATGGAAGGTACTCTGGTGCTTAGCAAAATAAATAGGAGTGTGACTATTCCTAACCAAGAATCATACGGCAGAGAGCTACATATTACATCACATTATTAGTTACATATTTCATGGGCATGTAGGTAGGATCCTGCGGCTTGTTTTAGATCAATCACCTTGGCTTTCCAGAGGGCCCATGGCGGCTAGTGACCAAACAATCCAGGACAAATTGTTCTCCTTGCTTTTAGCTGACCCACCTCAGGAGTGAGACTTCTCTCTCTCCCTCAACCCTCCATGTTGGTTGATGACAAAGAGGTTTCTCTGAGCTAGGAGCCAAAACTTGAAGGCCTGAAAGATGAAAGCGCCTTGCATCATGCTTCTCCTGGTGTAAGTCTTGAAACTCCAAAGACGTCGATCTGTTTGCCTAGTCACCACAAGTAAATGGTAAGTCCTTCAAAAGTGGGCATCAAATCTTACTCTATCCTTCGGCCATTTCTAGAACATAGAATGCCAATTAGCCCACTCAGCCTCTAACAGGCTCTGTTAGCCTCTTTAGGATTTTGTAGTTAAATAAAATAGCAGTAACTGAAACACAGAATACAGTATAAACATTAGGCATAATTACATCTCCAGGTTGAATTATTTATAAAATTAAATACATTCTATACTACTGATACCTGCTTATGAGGAATCTAGAATGCTGATTTATAGATATATAAATATTTACATAATTTTTATAATTATATAAATATATATAGCATTTATATAATAATTTATACCTATATATATATAGTGTTACATATTTATTTATTAAAAAGTTCATGAAACATCAAAATCCATGTTGTGCATATGACCCAGCTAAGAAATAAGGAGTAAGAAAAATCATAGCCATGCTTCTATAAATGTATCACATTGACATTACAAAAGCAATGCAATCTTAACTGCTACAAAGCAGATGGTTTTATTCCATACACTCTGTGAGTTTTATGTTTCTGAATAGGTCTATTACAAATACCTAGTTTTAAAATACTGGTAAGCCAGTGATATGTAAGGTAGCATGTAGTTTATCTAGATCACACCTCAACCAATGCCTGCAATGGATACATGCAAATATACTCTTTCATATACTTCAAAATAGGTGACAACAATTTAGATTTAAAGTTTTTATGTATGCCATGGTCATATGCAAGAACTGGTGGTTAACAGACAGTGGAAGTCTTGATACATACTAGATAAATGCTAAATCCATTCTAGATCAGGGTTGTGAACATCTGGATAAAACTATACTTGGACTGAAAATGAGTCGCAGAATGTAAAATAGCCAAAATATTGACTTATTCACCATCTGTTATTTTATGGAAAGGAACAAGGAAGGGATTTTATTGCTGATACCAGCATAAAAATTTTAAGACTTTATGGAAAGACAAAAAGATAAGCATGGAAGCTACATGATTGGAGTCTTTCCTAAGAAGATATTTTCAACATAGGTCTCCTACTACCTCAACCCACCCCCGAATAAAATAGGCCTACATTTCTTGGAGATCCAGAATACCGAACGTTGCAAATAAGGATGGCCTTGAGAATACAATCTTTGGAAGTCTTTAGAGGGGTAACCATATGCTTAGGACCCTGCTGAGAGATGATTTGATCTCATGTTAAACAGCTCTTTTGTGGGTTGGAAGAGTATATTCCTTTAATGGTTAATCATCTATCTCGTGTGCTTTTTTGGAACTAACCAAGACCTCAGACAGAAACTCAGGAACCTGAGAAAATGATTAAACAGGTTTAGTCACAGGTCAATGCCATGAAGTCAACTTGAGCATCAAGATGACATGAGCCAAGTTTTCCAGTTCCTCTCGTGTCCCAGGCACTATGGTGGGAAGAAATCATGATGGGGGCCAGGAATTGAACCACCTGAATTTTTACCTTGGTTCTGATGCCAAGAAGCTCTTTGATGTTGGGAAGTCCATTCATTTTCTGGGTCTCAGTCTTCTAAAATAGAGGAACATATTCTTGCTTGAATCACTCAGGTTTTGTGAAATTCAAGCAACAATGTGGATGAAAGTATTGAGCACCTGTGATACATCATTGTATAACTTAGAATGATGATATGGCTCTGATTCTAACTAAAGGCATCAATTTTCCATATTTATAAAGCAATTGTAGACACCTATAGATGAAGGCAGAGAAATAGATGAGAATCTCATTCTCCAATACTGCTGCAGGGAAATTGTTGAACCATGTGAAGTTTCAGCATACAGATTCCGTAATTGGTATTCAGGTTGCTATAATTCAACTTACAAGGGATTTATTTTCCTTCAGTTTCTTGGAATCACATTTAGGCCACGTAAGTCAGATCCGCTTCTCTTGGGATGAAATTCTGGTATAAATCTCTCTATTTGCATAATGCTAAAATGCCTTCACATGCACTGATTTACAACAGGACAAAGTAAGCAGTATGCAAAGCGAGGATTATTGTTCATGTTTCACACATGAGAAAAAATAAAATTCAATTCATTTAAGTCAATTAAAATTAAGTATCCTAGTGCCTTCTGGGTATACTGCTGGGTGTTATTAGATGGATGGGAACACAATATTGAATATGGTCATGATCTAGTTTGAAAAACAAGTAGCTAAATGTGCTACATAGTAACTCATTAAATTTCTATTCTGCGAATCAGAAAGGTAACATGCCTAACTGAAAGTTGCACAGAGAGCCTGTGAGTCACGACAGGGATCTGTGAGTCATGACAAGGACCTGTATCTCCCAACTGCCAAGCTAGTGCTCTTTCTACTACTCCACAAAGAGTTAATGCTCACTATATCTTTAACAGATGGCTTTGGATCTGGGTTTTGTGTTTTTTTTTTTACATTGAAGAGATCTGTTACAGTTCATAAAATTGGATATTTCTAAAGCTACATATTCATCAATAGTAGTAGAGTGTGCAAAATTCAAACATGTTGTTTTCCTGTTTACATCAGTAATAAGCATAAAGTTCCAACCACAAATAAGGCTATGTCTAAGACCTTAAAGGATGAGTAAGATTTTCTACAGGCAAATAAATTTTTAGGAAAGCACATTAAAGAAGTGCATCTGGGGGTCAGATTTGTGCTGCTATTAAACGAGGAAGTGAATGCTTTGCCTGATGCTCTCATTCCTAACTATGTGCACATGCCTAGATATGGTGATAGACAGACTTCATGAAATATGTATAAGCTGCTCCCAAATTTCCTAACAGCTATTCTGCAACTGTTTCAAAGATATTGATCAGGCTTCCTAGCAGCGTTTATTCTTACAAAGCTTATATTTGTTTCATGAGAACTTATATGTAATTATTTTTATGGACTTATCCTAGAGTCAGTTGTCTTTACATTATCTTACTATTATATTCATTTTTCATTCACTCCAAAGCGACACTGTCCTCTTTTTTCCATGTGAATTCAGAGAGTTTAGTTTGGATCATTTTCCTTTTCCTGTGTAAAAGTTCAGTCTTGAGGACAAGAAACTCCTTGAGTAGTGCCAAAGACCTCATAACCCCACCATTACAGAAATCATCCTCCAGTCTGACCATAGTTTGACAGAAGTAGACAGACTTCCACTGATCCTGACCCATAACTTCCTCGTCTTAGGAGGTATCTTAAATTGGGTCAGGGTCATTTTGGGAAAATAAAGCTTCAGTATATATACAAATATACATGTTACAAAGCCAAGTGTTTTTAAACAACTAAATATAGCTAGTAATAAGCTACTTTATGTCTCTCCATTCCCTATAAAAATGCATTTTTCTTCTTTTTGAATTTGGTTGAATTGCATGATTATTTTTGGCTATGCAGATGCAACCTTTCCATTTTTTGCATATTTCCTCTCCTCTATGTAGAGAGGCAATGAGATTTAAAATCATCACTGGAACTGAATCTCTGACTAATAATATGACCTTGAGAAAGGGCTTGTTTCAGGTCAGTTTAATATGGTCAGTCATCATGGCCTTCCAGAAGGGTCAATGGAGGCTAGTGGACAAAAATCCAGGACAAACTGTTGGCTTCCATTTTCCCTTTCATAAACATATACTGACAGATCATAACAATGTTATATATATATAGTATTTATTACGCATTTTATTATATATGTTATATTTTTACTTTTAGCATACACACATATATGTATATATAAGCTTCAAATCTCAAACACTAAATAGAATGAAAAGATAAATAGCTTAATATGTTAACATATTTCAAATATCTTAACATTTTATTCATAAAAAGAAAAATAGAACTGATGAAAGATTATAATAAGTCACTCTAAGAAAGAGTAGCAGAGACAGAAACAAAGGGCAAATTATAATAATTCCATGTTTTAAATGGAAAAGACTGCATTTAAACAATAAATTCTATTTTAGAAATGCCAGGACCCTCATATTAACATTGTTTTGTTCTTTCTTTTCTCAGCATGACACTCTCGCTTACATTTATGAGTTGATTACTTCTGATTGCAAAATGCCTATTCTGTGTGTCACATAGACACTTATTGAAGGAAAAAACTTCAATAAGGTAGTTTTGAAAGATTGTATGTACACCAGGGGACAGCAATTCTGATGAGGCAGATGAGAGCATTCCTAACTTTTTATTTTATATATGATTAGTTAACTTCTTAATTTACATATAGAAATTCTGTCCCTATATGTCATTCCTATTCTGTGCACAATGGTTTGTAGAAATAGAATCTAAGGAAAAGTTAGACTTAACATTTATATGGAAGACACAACATTTTGGAGCAAATACAGTATTTAGTACATATGAGGATCCAAAAATGTCTTATGTAAATCAGAATCTATTTACTACAGACTTCCATTGTCACTTCAAGGCTTCATGAGTCTCACAGAAGCACGGTCTTCAAAGGCAGCGCCAATTAGCCTTCAACTACATTGAGTGGATTTGAGGGGGCAAGATCAGCTTAAAACTGGTAAATGTAGTCATGAGCACAAGAAGCCCATGGAAAAGCCTTCTGCAGGCCTCCAGGAGTTGACAGCATTTGTGTGTTGGGAGAGGTATTAGTGCAGGGCCCCCAGTTCATAGACAATGGTAGATGGAGATTGGAGTCAACTTATTGCTCACCCCAAAGTAAGTAGAATGGCTATTGCTATGCTGGAAGATTCAGTTAAAGCAAGCAAGAAGAGCCTGAAAAACTGGGAAAGATAACTTGTCAAAGGTCTGAGTATCTCTGGAACATTCCTAATAGTCTGTCACTTCCTCTCTTTGGACCTTTTTCTCCTGACTTTTAGAAGACAACACAATGTGTCTCGATGGTGTGCAAGTTGCCTTACAATTCTAACAATATGTGATTCAGAAATCATGTACAATAGACATCACTATGATAGCAAGTTTGTCTTTACGTACAGTCTACTTCACCTCACTGCTTGTGGCAATGAATTGCTAGGAACTGAGTCTAAACAAACAGCTTTATGCCTACTAATTACTGATTATAAAAACGTGAGTTTCTCCTTTGAAAATGTAACAAGATCAATTTCTTTAAAACATAAGTAGAGGTAGGGCACCGAAGGAAAGTATCTGGATAATATTTGCTCAAAACAATTTATTTGAGGGGCGCCTGGGTGACTTAGTTGGTTAAGCGTCTGACTTTCGCTTAGGTCATGATCTCGCAGTTCGTGGGTTCGGGCCCCGCGTCGGGCTCTGTGCTGACAGCCAGCTCAGAGCCTGGAGCCTGTTTCAGTCTGTGACCCCCCCCTGCTCACGCTCTCTCTCTCTCTCTCTCTCTCCTAGAAAAAAAAAAAAAACATTAAAAAAAAAAACAATTTATTTGAGAAACCAGACTCAAGTTAAAAGTAGGAAAACTCTCATTTTTCATAGCCGCTAATAGCCACTCTCCCAGAAAAAGACACTTTTCTTCACCCGCAGTATGGCCGCCTGTTGGTGAGTCGCTTTCTGTTGTTAGGATTTCATTAAATGCTTGACACATCAACAGAAGTGCTATCCTAGCCAAGTATGGATTCTAACTCTGCTTTGACCCAACTCAATGGCCATGCAAAGCATTGTTACTGAGCCTTCATCAACTTATCTGCATATTTGTTATGTGCCTAGTGGCAGTTTCTTGCAGAGATTTGGTGAGAAATAGAACTAATGGGCGTGAAGCCCCAAGCCCGATCTTGGCACTTAAGAGGCAGTGGCTGGGAAATGTGTGCCTCAAACAATTCTTATCTGATGTTGTTGTTGTTATTCTTTAAGTGACAGGTAAAATAAATACTAATAGATGATAAATTCCATTGATAAAATGATAAAGGGGTGTTTTGACATAAACGGTGACTTGATTATTGCCTTACTCTTTGACCAAAAGTAAGCTAGTTCAGCTTTAAATAATCTTCACATCATATTTTTGTAGCAGTTCATAGATTCCAGGAATATTACCTCACTTTAAAAACCAAGAAAATAGAGCAAGTATTGATATCTTGAAGTTATAGACAAGTAAATAAAGGCTCACAGAGGGTGATTTGCTCATGGTTACATGGGTAACAATAGGCCAATATGAGACTATAACCTAGATCTCTGGACTCCAATATAGAGCATATTTATTTGGACTCTGATGCCTAATTTTCTGGCCTAATATCCACATTTCTTGTTCCTGATTATACGTAAAAACAAAGATTAAGTGTGATAACCATATTCCCCAATGTAAGATAAAAAGACCCTGGACTCAACAGTTTAACTCACATCAATAAATCATGACATATGCACTTGTGTGTACGTGGGCACACACACATACTTGACCTTAATATAGTAAGGTAATAAAAGAAATGTTATTTTAATTTAGTTTTCACTTGATGATTTTTGTTAAAACGTAAAGGTGATTTCTTATGTGGTATCTTATTCCAATGCCAAATGACAAGGAGTTTATTAGTGACATTTCATAAGACGTGGACTCATTTGCATTAGAAACTGTTACAGCCCAGGCAAGATTGGAAATAGAATACATCTTCCATAAAAAGAAAGGTCACGATTGGTTATTCGCCAGAGGGATTTAAATTTTTTAATACCACAGTACAGCTAAGGTGACGGTGGAACGTTTCAGGTTTGAGGCAAACTCATTCACTTTACCATGCAGTATTTAGAAAGAAAATGAGGAAATAGTTCTGTGGCAAATTCAGAGGGGGCTTATCACTTCTCATCACCAAGTAGAATAAAGTTATTTTTCATGCTGAGTGATTTAGTTCTCAAAATCTAGCACACAGGACTATTGCTGAGACCCAAACTAGAAAAAGATGTTGAAGGTAAGTGGATACTATGGTATAAATCATTTTGGAACACAGATGAATTATCTGTCCTGTTTTTTAAAGTTAGTTGGTTAGGGTTCAAGACATTATAAGTTTACAGGATTTATTTTGTTGATGTTCCTTCAACACAATATTTTAGTCAGAGAGTAAACCTTAGTTATTTTCTTGAGAGAATAGTCCTGGAAATTTTTTTTTTCAGTTGCTATTCATTTGGTTTGCTTTTGTGTTACATCATGTATTACAAACACATGGTCAAATGCATTATGCAGAGATTGATGGCAAAGATGTGTAGATGCTAACAAGACAACATCAGCAGGTGCATAAGCTTTTCTGTTGAGTCACTAAGCAGATCTAAGTATCAAGACTTGAACCCTATTCATAAACCATTCCATAATGACTATCCTGCTACCAAAATGAGGAAGGCAAAGCCATATACATGAATCTACTTTTATCCAATGCACAGAGAAGTTGCTTAAAAATGACTGATGATGGTTGGAGATTGTTGACTACCTTAGAAGTTCAAAGCCATCCTTCTCTAGGTTTGGGGCTTGCAATTAATGTCTACAAAGAGATTCTTTTTCTCCTTATCCAGAGAAAACATAAAGTAAAGAAAATGTGAATTCATAAATACAAACATACACACACAGTCATAAATACATCCCATGAGACAAGAGAGTAAATTTTTAGTAACTATGATTTATAGCTATATTTTGTCTATGAGCCTATGGTAACAGATGGTAAGAGGAAATAGAAAATCAGCGTGCACATTCATGTTTTTAAAAAGAGAAATGACATTAAATCAAGAAATTCAGAATGAGTGACCCATTTAAAATGTACTCATCTAGGCTTCTATGGTGGCATGCTAATTATCATAATATATCTTTCCTAAGGGAAAAAATGGAATGACTTCAGTGAGATCCTCATGCTGAGATTATTTATATTTAGCTGGAAGATATACAAACTCCATGAGCCAAGATGAAAAACCTTCTTGCATCTCTCCAGCCTTTCCTTACTTCTGCTAGTTCATAGACATGGACTCTTGAAGAAATGCTCACACATCAGGAGCTTATCTAAACCCTGGTGATTACTGGCCTTCCATTACTGGCCAGACTGTCACTACACTTACTAAGAATGATGTACTGCTTCACAACAGTCAGATCCAAACTCCTTGACAAGAATCAGTCTCTATGAAAATACTACATGTTCTGTGGAATTAAAAAGTAAAATGTATGCATTGCAAACCCCACCCACAAAGTCTGATTTACTAAATATGGACTATTTTTATGTATGTGTCAATAAACCAATAGTTTTTCTTAAATATCTACTGGTTTTGAGCAAAAAAGAATTCCAAAAAAATATATGAAACGAGTTATTTCTTCTCTCCCATGACATTTGTGATTTCTTTTAAGCCATACAAATGATTCGAGAATCCAAATACTATAACTTATAAAAGGAGAAAATGCTGAATGTACATTCAGAAATTACTGACAAGAGCTCTTCAATATGTATCTATCTGCAAAATTAAATACAGCGTAAGTTCAGCTGGTTGAAAGGGAACCAGACTGAGCAAGAGCTATGTACTGACAGGAAATGGGCTTGTCGTGGAGTGGTCACAGTGGGGAAGGATCCCAGGACCACAGTCTAAGAAGGCAAAGGATCAAGATGGAAAGGTTCAATACATGGAGCAGGTAGATCTATTTTTCTCTCTCAATTATGAAAATGTATACATTTCCTCCATCAGATCCAAGAGGAACCAAGATAAAGTAGAGATAAAACTACTAAGCCACAGAGCATATAGTGTGATAGAAGAAATATGAAGTAGCAAGGAAAAAGTCTTCCTTACTGGCCCAAAAGGAAGTTAATACCCCTGTGTACGCGACCTGCACAAAGACTTCCTAGATTAGTAGCAGCCCTGTCTGCTACTGATATCTCACAACTGAGCTCAATACCCTTGTAGACAAAATGAATAACTTCACAAATGACAGGAATATAGTAAACCACAGCTGCTCTGGGTCTGGTCCCTCCAGCCCTCCTCAGTGTATGCCAACTTTCACTGAGTTTCTGCATATACGAGGAGGGAGCATGCAGCCATCCAGTGAGTGACCTTGATGGAAAGCTCCAAACTGAACCTGATGTGTCAGAACAAGGTCAGCTCACAGAGAGGGAAGGTTGTGCCCCCCACTCCAGTCAGGGTCTTCTGAATCTTCTTCCAAATGAGGATTCAACTTTTGGAGTTCCATGTTCTTCTTTGCATCACTCAGTGTTAGCCAGAATCCTGTCAAGTTGGTTTAGCCAGAATCCCCCAGTACCCTGACCTGATTTCAGCCAGAATTCTATTAGCTCTGTTCCCCCTGCATCACTGCTGATATGTTCTCTTCGTAGTTTTCCACTAACTGACCCACACTATGCTCCTTGGCTATATATTCCTATGTTTCCTAGTTGTATTCAGACATCAGCCTAATCTCTCTCCTCTACTGCAAGGCCCCACCACAGGAGTCCCTATGCCCAGTACAGGAATCCTGGGTGAAGTCTGCCCTACTGTCTTAACAAGTGCCATGAATCATTTTTAATTTGGCATCTTTATGTTAAAGCTTTGGCCCTTCCATCCTCCATGGGAGAAGGCAACAAGAACTTTGCTATTCTACCAGTGACCTCTCTAGAGCTTTATGACCCAGGTCTTCACAGCTGCAGCCCTATCACCGAGCCCAGCAACCCAAGGATCAAGACTTTGTATGACAAAGCATCTGGATCTACCCAAAGCCAGAATATTTGGCACTATTTGTGTTTTCTAGACTAGAGAGATCACTTATCCCAGCACAGATCATACTTAAAAAAAAAAAAAAGACCCAAAAAGAATTACAGAAGATTGAAATATTAAATGCAACACAATTGTATGTAAATCTCTGTGCTCAGTGGAATACGTTGGAAATTAATGAAGTAATCTTTTTGAGCATCAATCTTGGACCAATAACATGTTTCCAACAATTGTTAACTAAATCTAGGGATTATCATATCCCAAAATAAGGAGACTTTTTTCCTGGGCAAATCTGTCACACTCTTGCAAAGAAATCCCTTGTTCCATAAAATTGTTTATCTATGAAAACAGATCTTGTCTTAAGCAAACCTCTCTCAAAAACCATAATATAAATACTCTCTGTGATAGTCATTTTAAAGAAATATTGAGCACAGGTTTTACAGTGATGGGAGTTAAGGAAATTATACCTTTAGCACAATAAATTTTTCAATTAATTATAATATATTGAATTTTAAAACAATCTTCCTGGGGCAATTACAATTATAAAAGTTTTGGTGAAGTATTATTAATGTGTGCAGTTCTTAAGCACTATATTGAGAAAGAAAAAAAGGAGTGATATAAATATAAACACGTGTACAGATAAACTATATATCTAAGTTAATAAATACATAATAAACTGAGGATTTTCTAATGCTTCTTAATAAACTATTCAATGCTAAACAATCACAAGAGAAGAGTGGGCAGTACTGATTAAAATACAAAGATAAAAATCATGGAAACTAGACAAACCCTTTAGAATCTTTCTAAGCAGTTTTGTGACTCTGAAAGGTAGATTTTTGTTACCCCCAATTTACATAAAAAGTGTAGTTTAGCCCTTTACATAATGTGGGATCTAGACCAGGCCACAAAGCCTTGTGTAGTTTCAAAAATTGATGATATTAATGCCCTGCTGTGCTCTACTCAGGACACAAGACCTGCATGAGTCTCACTATAGCCCTGGGGTTTCTCACCGAACGGGGGGAGAAACATTTGTCAAATGCAGGTGAGGTGATACCTTTAATATTTTTTTAATGTTTTATTTATTTCTGAGAGAGAGAGAGAGACAGTGTGGGCAGGGAAGTGTCAGAGAGAGAGGGCGACACAGAATCTGAAGCAGGCTCCAGGCTCTGAGCTGGCTGTCAGCACAGAGCCCGACACGGGGCTCAAACCCATGAACTGTGAGATCATGACCTGAGCCGAAGTTGGATGCTTAACTGACTGAGCCACCCAGGCGCCCCAAGGTGATACGTTTATACCAGCTGCCCAGAGACCAGGAATGACCCAAAACTTCCATTCAGTCTGTCTCCTTCATTTCACCAACATGGCATCAAAAGACCTAAGTGTGGACTAAGGCCCAAGGAATCAGTAAAAACAAACATAAAATTGCTAGATGGTGAGCAGTGAACACTGAAGAAGGGAGAGAGAAAAAATTACTCCTATTTAAAATGAAAAAAAATTATTTTTTTTAAAGTTTGTTTATTTATTTTGAGAGAGAGCAAGCTGGGGAGGGGCAGAGATGGAGGGAGAGGGAGAGATTCCCAAGCAGGCTCTGCAATGTCAGCATGGAGCCCAACATGGGACTTGAACTCTCAAACCCTGAGATCACATGGCCTGAGCTGAAATCAAGAGCCGGAAACTTAACCAACTGAAACAGCTAGGAGCCCTGAAAAAATTTAAAATTTGAGAGGAAAGGTACTTAACAACATCAACAATTGGGGCATTAATTTACTCCATAGGTAGAAAATTTTATGGAATAACCTAATTAATACTATGAAAGAAATGTTTGGAGTGTTCCCTTACATGGAACAAAAAATGTGAAAGAAAAACAGACAGAAATAAAACAAGAACATGCAGGTAAATAACCCATTCAAAAGCCTGGAAATGAAAAATATGTATGTAAATAAAAGTCAGTAAATGGGATAAACTGTAGACAGAACACAACGAATGAGTGAATCCAAAGACAGCACTGATGAATCCATCCAAAGTTGGCTTTGGAAACCAAGAGGAGAAGATTGAAGTGCAGAATCTCTTGACGACTTAGGAATGCTTGTGTTGCTGTGTCCCTCAACTTTCATGGCACCTCTCATTTCATGCCGCTACGTCACCTGCACTGTGCTCCCCACTGTCCCTGCTAAATTCACACCTAATCCTTGAAGACTGAAAAGCTCTAACGAGAGGAAAAAAATCCCTTGCTTTTCACACATGCTCCATCAGCTAGAATGTTCTAGAAGGGAATGTGGGTCAATGTGGATGCCCAAGCTGAGCAAGAGAACAGAGAGAAGACCCTAGTTCCCCTGTTAAGGGAAGCATTGTAGAGGAGAGACTTGGGCTCCTTAGAAGCAGGTGGGATTGGGAGTGTTAGGGAACATTGTGCCTGGCATCTAGCACCTGCGCTTCTCATCTGGTGGGTTCAAGGTTAGGTAGGCAAAGGTGATGCTGTCCTATAAGAGTTAAGTAGTAAGATTGCACTTAAAGAGGGAGTTTTTCCTTCCTTTCCTAAAAATGCTTCTACTTTCTATGTCTTTTCTTCAGCATGCTTGTACACATGTCTTATTTCTTATCCTATAGCTAACCTGATTGTGTCTTGCCCTGGGTGACGGCATTAGGATCTCTCTGGCAGGGCCTGACCAACATGGCTTTCTCCTCCCAAAAGGATTTTAGTGACTCCTCAAATCGTTTCTTTTCTCCCTTTCTTAGTCCAGGTAACAGGGAGCCTCAGAACATGTCAGGACATCAACAGTTTGGCAGTAAACTACTAGCTACACTTCGATAGGCCTATTGCCATTCTGTTCCATGAGGTAATGTCGTTTCACAGAAAGCACTGTGGATGGACTTGGTGGAATCGCTCTCTGCATTTGGACTCATTTTCCTGCTCTGTAAAATGAACAACGAATTAAATCATTCCTAATGATCTCTCTCTCTCTCTCTCTCTCTCTCTCTCTCTACCAGTTCCCTGAGGCTTCGCCAATAAAAAAAAATAATGTTCGTTAATGAGACACTTTGGTGTTACATTATTCAATTAATTTCAGTTTGCTCAACTTAAATGGCGATGATATCTTTCTCGTGCAACTGGGGTGCACACTAAGTCAGGTAATTAACGAAGGCGCCTGCCTAGAATATAGGAGGTGTTCCATAAAACGGTGGGTTTTACCATTTGCACTTATTGACTAATGATAAAGAGAAATAAAATTTCATTTCAAAAAGTTGTGGCAGGGGTTTTTCTAGCCATTGTGAAATAAATCTTTCTAGCCAATTTTAGATTGCCAGAAACTCTGAAATTGAAGAAAAAAGACCTCAGGGGTGCCTTGGTTGCTCAGTCAGCTAAGTGTCTGACTCTTGATTTTGGCTCAGGTCATGATCTCATAGTTCCTGAGATAGAGCTCTGCATCAGGCTCTGTGCCTTCTTCCAATTCTCTCTCTCCCTCCATCTCTGTCTCTCCCCCACTCACACGTGTATGCTCTCTCACTTTCTCTCTCTTTCTCTCTCTCTCTCAAAATAAATAAATATACTTTAAAAACATGGAGACCTTTGATTACAAAGGACAAATGATATGGCAGTGCCAGCCCTGTTAGGGAGCAGGGAGGAGCACGAAGAAAAAGGGGTAAGAGTTTCCAAGTGGTTCAGATTCAAGAAATGTGTCAAAGAGCCTTGAACTGAGATTCTTGGAGACACCATAAGTTGGGGATGGGGAGTAGAGTTGCCCCTCCGGCGTCAAGTTTTTAGGCTTCCCATAGAGAATCTTTTTGTGTTGTCTGTTTATCCATTGTGTCTTTATTTCTCTCAGGATACATGTGTATACATGTGCACGTAACATATACTATTTATATATAGTATTCTAAAAATATTCATGAATAGAAATATATAATTTTCCCTTTCTCTATCTTCAAAATTCCTATATTTCTACCTGTCCCCAACGTTTCTAAATCAAGTCTCTTCCAGCTCTGAGCTGGCTGATTGCTTTGGCTGCAATCTGTGGATATGAGTGAAATAAATTAGCACAGCTATGTTAGGAAGAAAATTATTTCACAACTATAGAGCAACACTTTTCCCTCAAAGCTGTCCCTACTACCCTGTCTCCTGCCAAAGCAAAAACAACACAAGCACATTCAAAACCTCAGGCTTCACTTTGGTAAAAATAGAAATAGGCTACACAGTGATTATACATAGTAAATTTTCTTGCATTTGTGGTTTATTCATTGTGCTATAAATGTTCTTTAAATAGTCAAAATACTTCTTTATTTATCCCACCAAAACAAAAAAAAGACTAATTATGTCTGGATCAGACAGCAGAAGCTGTAGGCCATCTCATTTGATTAGCAAGCCTAAAATAAGAAATAAAGTCAACATGAGATGTCCACACATCTCAGGCTAGGATTCTTTGATCTTTGTACATTGGAGTTCACATACTCATACTAGAAATAAAATATCTTATAAATAAGTATCAGGCAATCCCTGTCTCCTTGAATGTTTAAGAGCTCTGCTCTCTGCTGTCTGCTTTCTTAATTTGCAAAGAGAAAGAAAGTGGATATTTTTTTAGCATCCATTACAATACTTTCTCAAACCTAGGGCACAAGTCTTTCTTTCCACATTTTCCTGTTTCTACAGTCAGAAGGCATCTTTACACCCAATCTATACATTTAAAGTCCCTTTTCACCTCCTTGCAAATTAATAAATCTACTGATTGCCATATAATATGATACTTTATAATATTAAAAATGCATATTACAACAAAAATTATCACATAGGTTATTTTATTGAACCCTCTGAAACATGTATACCTCTCCTCATTTTACAGAAAGAGGGACTGAGATGTGTTATGCTTCATTAACTTACCCAATGTCACACAACCAATGTGGGCACATACTTCACTAGAACCCACTTCTGCCTGATTCCTATTGCAGACCTATTACATTATAATGTGGAAAGAGCTGCAGAAGAGATGTCTTCCAGAAATCCTGCAACTGAGAAGTCAGCCTTCTAAAAATAAGAGGTCCTATTCCTCACCATTTTACTTTGCTCTCCCCATGTTTGAGTCACACAATTATGAAGGTTGAAAAGTCCCATGATCTGCCATCTTCAGACTGGAGAACCAAGAAAGTCAGGGGTATAATTCATCCAAGTTCAAAGACCTAAGAACCAGGAGTGCCAATGTCCAAGGGCAAGAGAAGGTGGATGCCCCAGCTCAAGCAAAGAGAGCAAATTCACCTTTCCCCCACTTTTTCATTCTAGCCAACCATTCAAAAGATGGGATGATGCCCACCAGCATTAATGAGGTTGGTTTTATTTATCCAGTCTATCAATTCAAATGCTTACCTCTTCCAGAAACACTCTCAGACACCCTGAAATAGTATTGACCAACTGTCTGTGTATCTTTTGGCTCAGTCAACTTGACATGTAAAATTAACCATCACAACCCATTTCTCAAATTAGTTAGAATAACTATAAAACGTATTCAAAGAGAATACAACTCATTCTCAAAGTTAATTTACTATCACCAAGTCAAAATATTTGTTTAATGGTTGGTTATTTTATTATTTACATTTTTAATTGCTTAGTGACATTGAGAGACCAATGATTAAAAACTTCCAGAGAATAAATCCTGCCCCGCTGCTGTGGAATGCTATGGCAGCCCCAACGGGTTCCTTTGACTAGTTTAGACTGTTGGTAAGGAAGTAAGTGATACATCGCACCATATTCCAGGCACTGAGAAGATGGAACAACATCTGTTCAATCTTATGGCTCATTCCTATTTGGGTGCAAGCTGTTTCCCACAGGCAGCTGCCCTTATCACTCAAGTCTTTTTCCTAAAATCAACAAAGCCCATAAACATTCCCCCAAAAGGCTCATTTAGTTCCTGCTGATGCTACTATGAAAGCACAGTGTGCATTAATTGGCTTCATTAATTGAGTAATCATAGGAATGGAATGTCAATAACTCACACAGAGGTTTTGTGGAATAAAATTGTTTAATGCTAGAGATCTCAGTTTTTCCTTACTCACTGCAGCAGGATGTGAGGCACATTTGCAGTCTGTGAATGCGATTTTGCAAGCTGTCCCAGAAGAACCTGAATTTGAAGAAGGACCCTCTCCCTACAAACATTAGGCTTTATAAAAAAAATTGATGGATCTGGGGCCCATTAGCACGATAAATAATTAGCGTATAGATGTAAATTTATTTGCCCTACGTGTACACCAACAAAAAGCCACTTAAATCCTTTAAAGGTTTCATCCAATTCCAATATATATGGGGTAATCTAAGGATGAGAATACTCAACTAAGTTCTTCAATTAAATGTTTGTAGGTCCTGGGTACATGTCACCAAAGACATGGGGATGCGTGTAGGAGCATAAATTGAGAGCACTTAGTATTCCAGGGGCCTAAGGAACAGGTCTGTTCCTTCCCAAAGAGAGCCAGGTTTCAAGGTTGAAAATCCTCCTGGGAGAGATTAGTGTATTGATTCACAATAAGGGGAAAAAAAGCCTTTTCTTGAGGCTGTGGTCAGAGAAGGACTGAGCACTAAGCAGTTGGGAAGGGTTAGCAGGAGGGGGGAAAAGTATGAAGAGGAGAAATGGCACAGAGGGCCAGCTGAGCTGTAGTGATAATGCCGGACGGCTTGAGTGCAGCCACGTTACCTGTGGTTCCTCATGCAGCGACATAAAGACTTTTACCTCCCTCTTCTCCACGGGGCCAGGATCTGTAGCAGGCCATTGGCAAGGGCAGAACTGAGGTCTGGAGAATAGCATGAATGAAGGGGCATTCTCTACACAGAGAATTGATCTATCAACGCACTCAGTCTGACTAGTGTCAATAGTCAACATTCCCCAGTCAGTGAACACACTAGATGTTGAGCTAGCACTGGGTGTTACCTATTCAGTTTCCTAAAACCGGATGCTCAGGTCTATGGAGATTAATCAACATTAGTGTCATCAGCTCTGCTTGTCACAGTCATCATTTGTGGCTTTAGCATTGGCTTAATCAAAGACATCATAGACCCATGTTTACAAGAGGAATTGGGAGTTTATTTTTCTATTAATTGCCTTTAAGCCACAAGAAAAGCAAAATTATTCTAGTGGGAGATGAATAAAAAGCTGTATTTATCTTTTTATATAAATATATTTAATTTTAGTATTTAATTTAAATATATTTAATTTTAGTATTTAACTTCAATATATTTAATATATTGATGATATAGTACTTTTTAAAATCATATGAATATTAATTTAAATAGATTAAATAACTCTTCTTCCAGTTAGAAAAAGGAGAAGAAATCTTTATTCCAAGAGATAGCTTATAAATACTGCACAATTACCACATAAGTACAAATTAGAGTCCCATTGTGATCTGATACAGAATAGAAGTGATGAGCTAGAAAAGCAGATAAACAAAAAGAGAGGTTAAAATGAGAAGGCAGATAGGAATAAAGTACAGAACTAGGAATCCAAACAGATACAAATAAAAAGACCAGAGGAGACAGAGGAGAAACAAGAAGGTTAGGAACTTAGGGAGAAAAATACCAAGGCAGTCTAGATGAAGACATGCAGAGTAAGATAGATGTAGCCAAAAGAGGAGGGAGAAATGTGGAGCAAGCAATAAAGAGAAAAATTAGACTGCTAACGCAGTAAATTCCTCCTGTTCATCATAGACCCAGTTGCTCACTTGCACCACAAATCTGTAAGTGTTTTCTCCCTTTCACTACTCTGGGAAAGAAATATTGTTGGGACTGTAATCATTATTTATTTATACATGCAAAAAATAACAATTAAAGTCTCATGGTTACGGCATCGTTCTACGCACGAGGAACAAGATACTCCTGATAACTCATTCAGTTTATTTCATAGGGTTCCTAAGGTTGGGGGAGGGTGATTGCTGATTAAAATAACAAAGATCCATTCTACACTGGCATCATAGCTCATTTTATATGAATGAATGAATGAGTGAATGAATGAATAAGAAACAGATTAATTTTACCCAGAGAATTTAGCTACTAAGTGGCTTAAATGGGATTTTAACCCAGATCTATCTAATCTAGTCAATAACAAACAATCCAATTTCCTCTCATTAAAGCCTCATATTTGAAAGAATAGTGGCTGAAAACTTTCCATATTTGGAGAAAAGCATAAATCTTTAGGTTGTAAAAGATAAGAAAACTCCATGTAGGATGAACCCAAAGGAATCCATGTCAAGACACATCATAATTCAACTTCTAAGCGCTAAAAACAGAGGCAGTATCTTGAAAGCACCCAGAAAGAAGCAAGGCTTTATCCATAGAGAAGTACCAATTTGAATTAGAGATTTCTCATCTGAAACAACGGAGGACAAAGAGAATTGGCACAATATTTTTCAAGGACTGAAATAAAAGAACTGTTAGTAGCAAATTTCATATCTTGAAAGTCATTCTTCAAGAATGAAGAGGGGATAACAAGATTATCATATGAAGGAAAACTATAAGAATTTGCCACTTAACAGACGTACTCTTAAAGAATAAAGAAAATTTTTCAAGCAGAAAGGAAGGGATAAACAAAAGACTCTTAGAGTAAAGAAGGAAAAATAAAACAATGTAAAGAACCAAAATGGTTAATAGCCATTAGCCTACAATAGTCTACAATAGAGTATTCTTCTCCTGATGAGTTTTCTATCTTATTTGAGAATTGAAATACAAATTATAATACCATCTATATAAATCAGGTTGGAATGGCATAATAAAATAACATAGACTGAGTGGCTTAAACAGAGGTTTATTTTCTCACATCCTTGGAGGCTGGAAAGTACAAGATCAAGTTCCCAGCACGATTTCTGGTGAGGATTCTCTTCCTCACTTGCAGACGGCCCCTTTCTTCATTATGTGCTCACATGGCCTCACATGCTTGCCGGGAGGGAGCAGGGTGTGGAGAGAAAGCTCTCTCAAGTCTTCTCTTATGAGAACACTAATCCTATTGGATCAAAGCTCTACCTTTATAGCCTCATTTAATCTTAATTACCTCTTTATAGGCTCTATCTCCAAATACAGCCAAACCGTTGGTTAGGGCTTCATATATGAACTTTTCGATACAAATATTCAGTCCATATCATCATCTGAAGCTCAAGACAGATGACTATTCAATAGAGGAGATCTTAAAGGGACGTAAATGGAAGTGAGGTTTCCATGCTACACTCAAGTGGTATAATGCTGATGCCAAGTCACATATGTATCCTGTAATGCCAAGAGCAACCACTAAAAACCTATACAAAGCAGTACACTCAAACACACTATAAACAAATCAGAGTGGAATCTCTAACAATGTTCAAGTAACCTAAAGCTTGACAAGAAAAAAGGAACGGAGGGACAAGAAACAGAGGAAACAAAAAGAAAACAAGTAATACAAATTAGACATACATGAATTAAGAAGCAGAATGACAGAGGGGGTAAAAAAAATAAAAGCAGAAAATATCAAGCTGTTCTTTAAAAAAGAGGAGGGGGAGTGCTTAATGGGGAGATAATAAAAGGTTAAGAAACATCCGTGATCTAATCCAATTCCAGCTATAAACTCTACCCTGTGTGGCCTCTCTGAAATCAATCTAACTATGCTTTTGATGTTTATCACTGGTGTATCAAATGAGGACCCACGCTGCAACTTGGACAATTTTTACTTTCCTGCATCAATTACTAATAAGTAAACATCGAATACTGGGGCTGCTTGTATGTGACATTGAAAAGCATGAAACCCATTGAAAAGCAAAACTTGAGGCAGTTCCTTTGTTGACATATTCAAACACAACTGATCTCACTGCGTTTCCTCCTCACTTATCCTAAAATACGGTTATTTCAGAGTCTGGCAATACAATTTCCAAGATTTTTATCCTCCCCCCCCCCCCAGATATGGTGGTACAAATGTAAGAATATACATTAGCACACAAAAATTAGTAAACATCAGTGTTTGACCCAGCAGAGGTCAGCATTTTTGCAAAGGGACAAAATGAAAAAGTCACACAGCAGATAATCTCAGTGGAATGAAGACATCTGACATAGCTACCAATGTACAGATGAACCTTTTATATTTTGGGATTAAGAAAGTTATTAGTACCCAGGCAGACAATGAAGAGAAAACATAGTCATTATGGTGAGTATGTCATGCCTTTAGAGCATGTTGTAGCTTTCCAAAGGAAATTTAAAGTACACAGATGTGGAGCATTCCAAAGGGAATATGATAATTTCCCATGCCATGTCTATATGATTTTCCAAAAGAAACCTATAACTTCTCACACTCTTAAATAAGGCAGTGACCTAGACGTTGTAAAACGGACTTTTGGACCTGGAGGTTGTATAATGAAGTGCACTGGGGAGAAAATTAAAAATGAAAGCAATCTCCAAGGAGACTCAAGAATCACTCTTAATTCTTTCTCTAACTCACTGTGAAACACTGGACAGGTCACTTGTTCTCTCTAGACCATGAAGAATAACAGTGAAAACACTCTGCAAAAAATCAATGGATGGAAGTGACTTTTGATACATCAAGAGAAAATGCCTACCAGAGCATTTATATTTTTACAGGAAAAGCAAAACAAAAATAGGTGTCTTTTCTCCAAAGATGCCCAGAGACAACAAAGAAAAAAAAAAGCCCCCCCTATTTTATAATGGCAAGGCAGATTGGAATGTTTAGTGTTAGGTTTCCAGATGGGCAGTTTGGCAGTGAGCTGATAAATGGCCCAGAAATGGGGACTCAGACATTCCCAACAGGACTATTCCAAGCCACAGTGTATGTCAAGGGAGGTGTATTTCTCAAAGTTTGTATTGTTTGACAAGAGAGAAAGTGGTTCTCTGAATCCAAAATGAGTTAATGCAACAAGATTAAAATATATAAATCATGTACTTCTCCCTTCTTCCTATCTACCATCAGGGCTTCTCTCTATGAGACTGTTTATGGTTTTCTGAAGATTAAAAAGAACAGCAGAGTCACAATCAGATTAAAAAGGCAAGAATATGTTTTGACTTCTTATATATCATTTCAGGGCTGGGCAGATATAGCATGTTCAGAAGTGAAACATTAAAAGAATAATAACAATGGTTTATGTCAATTATGCCTTGATAAAAAGAAAAAGAAATTTAAAAATCAAACACACAGAAGAGATAAGTACTTTAATTTGAGAATCTAGGAAGGGATGGATTTAGAATATGAAGTGATTAGAGATAAAGACTGAAGGGTGGTCCCAGAGAAGTAGAACATGGGACACTAGCACTCTGTGGGCAGCAGGACACCAGTGAGAACTTAGATACTGGTAGTGAGAAAAAGGTGAAAAGTAAACACTTCCTATCAAAGATAGGTGATGGCAATGAAGGAAGACCCTGCCTTCCTTCGACCCCCATTCTAAACTCTTCCTCTGACCTGTGGACCTGACACCACGTGACTCCTATCTCCAGGACCCAGGTCGAAGGATACCCCCATTATGCAAAAAGCTCATTTGCATTGTGAGCTACAAAAATCTGTATGAATTACCCTCCTGAAACTTACTTGTAATCTATATCATTCCTATGGGAATATACTTTCTAAATTCCAAGTGGTTCAGAAAACAATTTTTTTAATGAATTCATTTGAAAATGGCTTACACATTTGTCATATTCAGTCCTCAGAAGTTATCAAAACCAAAGGCAAAAGCACAAAGCACTTCCAGAAATCCAAATGTGGCTTATGACAACATGCAGCATACATGTGTCACGCCATATTTCCTGTGACATGCCATTTGGCTCACAAGAGCAAGAGAAGAGGCGATAGTTTATGTCCTGAGACTACGTAGTCTTAATCGGGATGTCTACATTTTTACTCAAATGTAGAAGACATACAAATTTCTATTAAAAAGTTTATTTCCAGAGAAACCACTGCAACAAGAGGAAAGGCTGGACAAATAGCAAAGGAACAATAACCTTAATTTGAAATCAGCAATCATCATTCTTTAAAAAATTCCGAGCGATGGCATATTTTTTTAGCAGAACAGCTTTAAAGAACTAAATTGCCAACATAAGGCAAAAACTATCTTTGCTTTTTCTCCTTTAATTTTATTACGAAAACTAATTACCTTGTCTAAGCCTAAAGAAGAAAGAAATCTCTCTCCATGGTATTAATCCAAATTTAAGTTTCCATAAAAAGTATGTTGGAGGATAGAATCAACTTGATGTTATGGGGTTTTTTTAATCTCCATAACACGGCATAAAATACAGAAGCTGTAAGATTAAGTTTATTTTAAAAAAACACGGTTAATGTTTGAAACTTAACATGTCATTAAAACAAGATCATTTTCAATCTGCATGACACATAAAAGACGAAGTTTTCTGGACTCTCCCTTCCTTCTGTTCCCACTAAAGTACACACTCCAAATTGGGGTTCCCACCTTTTTGAGGAGATAATTAAATACAAAACTTTTGGGTTGAAATGGCCTGGCACTTTATGGACCCTGATATAGTGTCTCTCCCAACTACCCATTAAGATATCCATTGTAGACAGTGTTACAGCTTTAAATATTGAAGATAATAGACAACCAATGATGACCACCATTTATTTAGGTATTAATGCATATTCATGAATGTCTTCTTGGTGTCAAGCTCTATGGCAGTGATGGGAAAAGAGTCAGAGAGACACAGTTAAGTTCACAGTCTAGGAAAGGGAAACAGACCCCCACATCTTGGAGGAAAGTCAATTAAATGAAGTAACGAGATAATTGACTGGGTAAAACACATTTTCCTAGAAACCTAGGAAGTAGATATGAAGATAATTCAAACTCCCCTATTGACCTCAATTATGTAAAACTGAAAGTCAGTTAACTTATCCCTTACAGTATAAACTTTTAAGAGTTTATTCATTCTTCCCCCCTTCCCCACATACACACCCAATTCATTAGCATCTACATTCATTTATAGATTGCAGGTCAGCAATGCAACAAGATCTGTGGTAGAATAAATAATGCTGATGTGGTCATGGCCAGTGGAATGCGGTAGGTGAACTCTTGATGTAAGACCAAGAGTCGTAGGTTAAAGCAGAGCTATAAATTGTCACAGATACACTTAGCTATTCTCAAGTATGGGGCTATTCACCAGCTGCATCACAGTGACCTAGGAAGACTTTGAGAAGTACAATTTCCAAATCCCACCTCTAGAGGTTAAAATCCAGCTTCCTCTGGGAAGCTACATACTTTTAAAGTTTTTCAAAAGATTCTAATGAGCAATCAGATTTGGAAAGCCTGCCCTGGAGATAAACATTATTTTCTGGAGTTAGAAAATTAGGCCATGTAGGCAGTCTATCAGAGGTGCAGAAGATGAGTAATGATCAGAAACTAAAATTTGGCTAGGGGCTTTGCACATTAATTCAAAAATAGGATTTAGAGCTATCCTAAGATCTGTAAACATCCAAGTGCACAGAAAAGGCAAAAAAAAAAAAAAAAATCTATGCCCTTTTCAAATAAGCAAACTCTGGGTCTAGAGATTTTTCTCCACTGACAGATGAAAAAAATAAAGAAATATTGCCAATCTAGAGAATATAGAATCATTCTGTAACACAAAAAAGGAGAGAAATATCCTGAAAGTTGAGAGGAAAAGTAAACTTCAGAAAAACATACCCTATGATAAACAGAACATATGATAAAATATATATGTCATTTCAGTGAAATAAAAGAAAACATGGCTTTTAGGACACGTGGATAGAAAGTCATAAGGGGTTGAGTCAAGGGAAACAAGATTGAAAATGAAACTAAATAGACAAATAAGACTACATCAAACCAAAAGGCTTTTTGTACAGCAAAGGAAACTATCAATGGCATGAAAAAACAATAACAAAAAAGGTATTTTCAAAAATATGACTGATAAGAGGTTAATATCCAATAGATACAAAGTACTCACACAACTCAATATCACAAAAACAAACAATCCAATTTAAAAATGGGCAGGGATCTGAATAGACATTTCTCCAAAGAAGACTTCCAAATAGCCAATAGACACCTGAAAAAATACTCAACATCACTAATCATCAGGGAAATACAAACCAAAACCACAATGAGATATCACCTGACACCTGTCAGAATGGCTATTATCAATTATCAAAAAGAGAAGAGATAACAAGTGTTAGTGAGGATGTGGCAAAAAGGGAACCCTCTGCACTGTTGCTAGAAATGTAAACTGGTGCACCATTTATGCAAAACAGTATGAACATTCCTCAAAAAATGAAAAATAAAAAAGATGTGATATATATATATGCATGTGCATTATGTATATGTATGTGTGTACATACACACACACACACACATATATATACACACACACATTATGCACACACACAATGGAATATTACTCAGACACACACACACAAAAGGAATGAAATCTTTCCATTTGTGACAACATGGATGGACCCAGAGGGTATAATGGTAAGTGAAATAAGTCAGATAGAGAAAGACAAATATTATATGAGTTCATATATATGTGGAATCTAAAAACCAACCAAACAAGCAAACAAAACAGATGCATACTCATAGATACAGAAATAATCTGTTGGTTGTGGGAGGGGCGGTGGGAGGTTGGGTGTAATAGGGGAAGTTAATTAAAAGGTAGAAACTTCCAGTTACCAGCAAGGAAGAAGTCAAACTTTCACTCTTCACAGACAACATGATACTCTATATGGAAAACGCAAAAGATTCCGCCAAAAAATTGCTAGAACCAATCTATAATTTCAGCAAAGTCACAGGATATAAGATCAATGCACAGAAATTGGTTGCATTTCTAAACATCAATAATGAAGCAACAGAAAGAGAAATCAAAGAGTCAATCTATTTACAATGGCACCAGAAAACCATAAAATCCCTAAGAATAAGCCTAACCAAAGAAGTGAAAAATCTATACATTGAAACTATAGAAAGCTTATGAAAGAAATTGAAGAAGACACAAAAAAATGGAAAAATATTCCATGCTCATGGATTGGAAGCACAAATAATGTTAAAATGTTGATACTACCCAAAGAAATCTACATATTCAATGCAATCCCTGTCAAAACCACACCAGCATTCTTAACAGGGCTAGAACAAACAATCCTAAAATTTGTATGGAACCAGAAAAGATCCCAAATAGCAAAGCAATCCTGAAAAAGAAAACCAAAGCTGGAGACATCACAATCCTGGACTTCAAGCTATATTCAAAGCTGTAATCATCAAGACAGTATGGTACTGGTGCAAAAATAGGCACTCAGAATAGAGAACCTGAAATGGACCCACAAATGTATGGCCAACTAATCTTTGACAAAACAGGGAAGAATATCCAATGGAATAAAGACAGTCTCTTCAGCAAATGGTGCTGGGAAAACTGGACAGCAACATGCAGAAAGATGAACCTGGACCACTTTCTTACACGTCAAATAAATTGAAAATGGATGAAAGACCTAAATGTAAGACAGGAAGCCATCAAAATCCTAGAGGAGAAAGCAAGCAAAACCCTCTTTGACCTCGGCCGCAGCAACTTCTTACTCAACACATCTCCAGAGGCAAGGAAAAAAAAAAGCAGAAATGAGCTGTTGGAACCTCTTCAAGATAAAAATCTTCTGCACAGTGAAGGAAACAATCAGCAAAACTAAACGGCAACCAACAGAATGGGAGAAGATATTTGCAAAGACATATCAGATAAGGGATTAGTACCCCAAATCTATAAAGAACTCTCAAACTCAACACCCAAAAAACAAATAATCCAATGAAGAAATGGGCAAAAGACATGAATACATGATTTTCCAAAGAAGACATCCAGATGGCTAATAGAGGACATGAAAAACTACTCAACATCACTCATCACCAGGGAAATACAAATCAAAACCACAATGAGATACCACTTCACACCAGTCAGAATGGCTAAAATGAACAACTCAGGCAACAACAAATGTTGGTGAGGATGCAGAGAAAGAGGATCTCTGTTGCACTGTTGGTGGGAATGCAAACTGGTGCAGCCACTTTGGAAAATAGTATGGGAGTTTCTCAAAAAATTTAAAATAGAACTAGCCTATGATCCAGCAATTGCACTAGTAGGTATATATCCAAGGGATACGGGTGTGCTGTTTTGAAAGGGCACATGCATCCCAATGTTTATTTATAGTACCACTATTGACAATAGTCAAAGTATAGAAAGAGCCCAAATGTCCATCAACAGATGAATGGATAAAGAAGATGTGGTATATATAATGGAGTATTACTTGGCAATCAAAAGGAATAAAATTTTGTCATTTGCAACTATGTGGATGGAATTAGAGGGCATTATACTATGCAAAATTAGCCAGTCGGAGAAAGATAAATATCATATGACTTCACTCATATGTGGAATTTAAGATACAAAAGAAATGAACATAAGGGAAGAGAAGAAAAAATAATATAAAAGCAAGGAGGGGGACAGAACATAAGAGACTCTTAAATACAGAGAACAAACTGAGGGTTGCTGTAGGGGTTATAGGTGTGGGGGGATGGGCTAAATGGGTAAGGGACATTAAAGAAGACACTTGTTGGGATGAGCACTGGGGTTATACACAGAGGAAGAATCACTGGAATCTACTGAAATCATTACTGTATTATATACTAACTAACCTGGATGTAAATTTAAAAATAAATAAAATTTAAAAATAAAATAAAATAAATAAGACACAAGAATGTAATGTAAGTATAGGGGATATAGCTAATAATTTGTAACAACTTTTTATGATGACAGATGATAGCTAGATTTATGTTGGTTATCATATTTATAGATATAGATATAAATATAGGTATCTATAGACTCACTATGTTGTACACCTGAAACTAAACTAATATAATATTGTATTTTAGCTACATTTCAATAATAATAAAACAAACAGAAAATTAGGTTAAAAAACACAAATACACAATTGAAATTTGTATTAAAAATTATGGAAATGATCATCTATATGAAAATGCTATAGAAGGAAAAGCTTAAGTGGCTTCCAGGAATTCAGATCAAAAAACAAAGACAACAATGTTGGGAGAAGTGTTGATACATAATGAATATATTATGCTGAGATCAAAAATATGAATAATAGGTAATTGGAAAACTACAAAGACATAAAAAAATAAAGAAACAAAATAGAAGGAAATATTACCTTATCTGAACAAAGACTACATCATATTGAAAGGGGTCTTCCCTTTAGACAGAAAAATACAGTAAAAGACCTTGACTGTAAGAGTTTTCATGGCAATAAGCTAGTAGAGATAATGGTGTCAAATATATATTTTTATGGTTAAAAACACAACTTTGATAAAATCACAAAATAAACACATGCCAACTAATTAAGAGATTCAGCACAACCATAAAACTGGTTCGTAGGAGAAGTCAAAAAACTAAAATATGTAGTCTGAAATAAAGGTGAAACAATGATGACTAAGAAACACAACTCATTAGTGTCTACCACACAATAAAACTTCAAAGTTTGGGCTTATCAAAGAGGACATTCAATATACTACAATAAATAATTTAGAAAAAATAAGTGAAGAATATTATCCTTCTAAAGCTATGTGCTAAAACTTCAGCTATCCTCTTAGGTAAACACATTGTTAGAAAGGAAGAGAAAAATAAGGGGGCAGGAGGGAGAGAAGAATGTAAAGGAAGAAATTACACGTTAAATTTAAGGAACTATAATCACAACTACCAATAAGTTAAATAGGTAAGGAAATAAGAAAGTAAAGACCTAAGGGAAACAGAATATTTTTTAATTTAAATAAGGTATAATTAAGAAATATAAAATAATAAAGTTTATTTTAAAAACCCAAGAACTGTTCTTTGAAAAATAACAAAAAATAGGGGCACCTACAGGGCTCAGACAGTAGAACATGCAACTCTTGGTCTTTGAGCTCTGAGTTCAAGCCCTACTTTGGGTGTAGAGATCACTTAAACATGAAATAAGAAAGGAGGAAAGAAAAGAAAAGAAAAGAAAAGAAAAGAAAAGAAAAGAAAAGAAAAGAAAAGAAAAGAAAAGAAAAGAAAAGAAAAGAAAAGAAAAGAAAAGAAAAGAAAAGAAAAGAAAAGAAAAGAAAAGAAAAGAAAAGAGAGAAAAGAAGAGAAGAGAAGAGAAAAGAAAAGGAAAGGAAAAGTAAAGAGAGAGAAGAGAAGAGAAAAGGAAAGGAAAGGAAAAGAAAAGAAAAGGAAAAGGAAAGAAAAGAAAAGAAAAGAGAAAAGAAAGGAAAGGAAAAGAAAAGAAAAGAGAAGGGAAGAAAAGAGAAGAGAAGAAAAGAAAAGAAAAGAAAAGAAAAGAAAAGAAAAGAAAAGAAAAGAAAAGAAAAGAAAAGGGTACCAAGGTGTCTTAGTCATTTAAGTGTCTAACTTCAGCTCAGGTCATGATCTCACAGTTCATGGGTTCCAGTCCCACATCTGGCTCTGCACTGACAGTTCAAAGCCTGGAACCTGCCTTGAATTCTATGTCTCCCTCTCTCTCTTTCTGCCCCTCCCCTGTTTATGTTCTCTTCTCTCTCTCTCTCTCTTTCTCTCTCTCTCTCTCTCTCTCTCCCTCCCTCCCTCCCTCCCTCTCTCTGTCTCCAAAAGAATATATAAACATTTTTTAAAAAAGAAAAGAAAGATAACAAAAAACAGATACATAGCTCTGGCAAAGCTAACTTAGGGGGAAAAGCTAATCAAATAAAATTTGATAGTCATACAGCAAATGTGAAAGCAGAAGTAGAAATCATCATATAAGCTGTCATGCCCAAATAGTTTATAGATTTTTAAGGGGGAAACATTTCTAATATATCTCTTTACTTTCCACAGAGGATTAAACAATTTTAAAAACAAAACAAACTAACGAAAACCTATGTGGTGGAAAATCTCCTTCTTTTTTAAAAAACATAAAAAGACATTTTTTTTAAAAGTCATTTTTGCTAACAACAAAGATAATTCCTGACTTTTATTAACATACTGAGAGCAAATGAGAACTCTAGTTTTCTATACAGTTCAAAATACTGTAGGCTCCTTAAAAGTATCTTGTGCTAAGTGCTTTATTTGCCTAGCTAAGACTCTGCCTTATTTTATTCCCAGGAAAGATGGGTCATAATCAATCATGGGTCATTTAGGATGACTTACCTTTCATAGTTACTGCAGAAGAGTTTTTCAGAAAAAATACAATCGGAAGCAAGTATGATAGAAAAAGACAGGATAAAAGAGGCAGAGAGGGAAAGGTTAGGACATGAGATCCTTGGGTGGGGAAAAAATATATATTTTGGAACAATGCTGGGAGTCTCTGATCAAGCAAACCCCCTCGAGCTTAAGGGAAGTTGTAAGAATGTGACACCACCTACTTCCTCTCAAGGTCCCCTCAGGAATTTGACAATCAAAATACCTAACTAAAAAACGTCAACCATAAAATGTATGTTATACGAGGGACAGTATAGCCATAGTCTGACTCCTCACACAATGGAGTTGGGCCAATCAGGAATGGACAGCCCTACATCCAGAGTTATCCAGTTAGTAAAGTTACAACTGGAGATGGAATGAGAGGAAGGAAGGGAGGTTGACCAGAACCTTATAAAAGGACCCTTGCCTAGTCACGGGTATTCACCTTCAAATGTCCCCTCTCTGTAAAAAGAGTTTTCCCACTACTCTTACTTTCTTATACTGTAATAAACTTTTGCCTGCTGCTCATTTCGTGTCCATCTCTTCATTCTTTGTAGTGGTGAGACAATGAATGCTGGACACTGAGGTAAAAAATCCTGCAACACAAGTTATATCCTAGGTGTGGAAAAGAATTATCTTTGGTCCCAATAACGGGTATTGGAATCTGGCTTGAAAATGTAGTCTTGTTGTGAAAAGTAAAAGGAGGTCCTTCTGGTTACACTTCTATTCATGTATATCAGGTGAAAATTAAAGTCCAGTCTAACATTTACAGAGAAAGAGCAAGAATGCAAAATGGCAGCCTGTATCCTTAGAAGACAGGGAGAGAGGAGTTTCCAAACCAGGCCAATCTTGATTGTCTGTGTATCAAATCATAAGGGCCTCCTGTACCACCACAGACTGCCCCTTGAATGGTCCCCAAAACACAAGTCTTGACTCAGTTTACATCTCCCAAACTAGAGAGCTCAGTAAGTGTGGAAAAAGCAAGTTATATTCCATCCCAAAACAAAACAGAATATCAGAATTTAGCCAAGTTTAGAAGGGGATTAGGATTCTTCAAATAACATATCTTGAATACTTCTTTTAAGGAATTATCATTTCAATGACTAAATTATTGAGTCACTGAAAACCTAACAGGTAATAAATAAATCATTCAGTTGCTAAAATGGATTTAGATCTGAAATCTGAAAACAAAAGTCAACAAGTGATCATCTCTATCAACAGATACCATCCAAAGCAACTCAATCACTGTTTTCCAAAGTATGTTTTGTTGGCCTGGTTTTTTGTTTTGTTTTCTTTGCATTTTTGTTTTACCCAAGAATTACCTTGAGGTGCAGCAGGAGCTAAAAATTGGAAACATTCAACCCAAAGGAATTCTGAATTTGGTAGCTTGTATAGTCTTTAATTTCTAGTGAAAAGGGTAAGCATGATTTATAAAAACAATGAATTCCTTGGTGCTGCTTTCAATAAGAGGAAACCCATTAATATGTTAATGCAGCATTCCACCAAAGAATTCAGAAGTCAACCAATCCTTTCTTGTGTTGTCCAATGTGGTAGCCACCACCCATATATGCTTGCATAAACTTAAATTTGAATTAATCAAAATTAAAGTCAAAGTTAAGTTCCTTAACATACTAGCCATGTGATTACCATATCTGACAGCACAGATATAAAATATTTCCTTTACCATTCCACTGGAAATCTGCTTTGGATTCAGAAACAAGTCTAGATCTGGGCTTTAAAAAAAAATGGCCAAAACTTCATTAGATCTTTTCCCACTTTTTTTCAAAGATGGCTAGTCACTGATTAGAGAATTGGTAATGTCACACGCCCCATTTCATAATGTTCTTCATGCTCTCTGCCAGATTAGAAAGCCCTCCCCAATCTACCCATCTTTCAAAGACGATTTTAAGGCCTATCTCTTCCCAAAGCCTTTCCTGCCTACTCCCCTCCTGCTTTCTGTCTTCCAAAACCATTCACACCTATGGAATGTCCTATAATGTGTTTCTTCCCAAAGTGGTAGAGCTCACAATGAGGAAGTTATGTCCTGCCTCTTCATTCCTACTCTGCTTTTCTCTCTTTGTATTGACATGTGAACACGCCGTTCCACATCAAGATGGAAACATTGATTTTTCTCGGCAGACTGTCAATATTACTTTTTGGGAAAAGCTGCTAATACCCTCCTACAAAGGTCACATTGATCTACATCTTGGCCGTTGGACACCTAGGTTTGCTCATAATCACTGGGGCTTTCTGTGGGGTGAGCCTCCCTCCCCAGCCATCCCACGGGACGCTCCTGGCAGAGTGTGGCTCTGACTCCGGCCTTATTCCCCAGCACTGACCCTAAGTCAAAAGTTTCACAAACTTCTGGATATAAAGCCATTTTTTCACCTTCATTCTTCGCTTTAAAAAAAATACACCTTTTCAGTGGCTCTCCTTTTCCCTACAGAGGATTTTTTTTCTTGCCAATGACCTTCCTCACCATTTCTCAAACTGCAAACGGCTGATTTCTTATTTGTAAGTACCTAAGTTCTGCCAAGTAACATGAAAATAACATGCCCATTAACAAAAATTCATGATTCTTTCCATCCCAGCCCCTCCCGATACACACACACACACACACACACACACACACGCAATTAGTTTTAGACTTAAGTAGGTGATAAGTTAATAAAATATCTCTGAATATTTGCAGTGGTGTCTCTGAATCTCTAACCACCTTACACCTGCTATTAGAGCCAGTACTACAGCAATAGAGCCAAAGTCTTATCAGGCAATGACCAACAGGCACAAATCTGCCACCTGCTGGATCAGATCTATTAAGTCAGTGGTGTGAGGGAGGGCGATCCAGGGCACCCATCCAATGCCACTTGAGAAGAGGAAGGAGGGAGCATCTTTTGAAACATTTGGGTTCCTGATACGGTATTAGAGGAAAATCGAAAGGAAGTGGGGACTGGTTCTTGCTTGGTTGCTTTTCCTGACACCGTATTAGGAAAGCAGAAATTAACTAGGAATTAGGTCATGTGGCAAAGGTGATTTTGCAATTGGATATCTCCAGTAATAAGTGGGCACAGCAAAGCAGGGTATGGGGGAGTCACAGGTAAGGAAGCATTAGTCACATGAAAGGGAGCCATCTGGGATTTCATAGCTGCTGTATGACCTGGAGAGAGAGTTTCTTCTTACTTTAGCTTTTTCTGGGTCTATCCTTCCAGCCCCATTAATGGCTTTAGCTAGTCATTCTTTTCATCTTGGACAGCCTTTACTCTTTCAAGGGTTAACATTTACTGAGAGTCAACCATGTATTAGGCACTATTAAAAGGGTCTTTTATTTGATCTTCATCACATTCTATGAAGTGGGTTTTATTACAGCTCACCCCCAATTTAAATAAGGGAAAACTGAGACTCAGAGTGGAGGAACAACTTGTCCATGCTAGAAATCAGCAGACCGGAGTTCGAACAGGCTGTCTTGTTTCCAGAGTCTGCATCATCAACCACAATGCCATCCATACTGATATAGACCGTTAGACCACTGCCACTGAGGGAGAAGGTGTGAAATGTTGGAAAGCATGAAAGAAGCTTTGAAACCCTTTACATTCTTTTCTATACCCAGATTGTCAACCATGTTATTCTGAAATCATTAACTTTAAGGTATGCTTAGACAGTATGCTAAGACCTTCTAAATGAACTCATAGATCCAGTAATCCAATAGACCTTTTATCTCAGTGTTTGCCAGTTTCTGAATGATAAAGTCAGACTTGTCTCAGGAAAGTCATGAAGGGTCAGGTTTCATAGCAGTACTTTAGAGATGTATGGAAGACAAAAGATGTGTTCTCTAGTTTTTCAATCTCCCAATTCCAGAGTGAAGCTATTTGATATTTCTACTTTGTTGTCCATGAGATTCAATGAATCTGAAATAAGAGGTTTAGTTCATGATAATACTGCTTGGTTTTCCAGTCATGGTCAAGATCATTGCAGCTCTAACCATAGGGAGTTAAGGTCATGCTGTTTGTTCTGGGTTTGTGAATGCCTCCGCTTCTATTAGCCTATGTTCAGTGTCTTTATCTGTTTTTAGCTAGTTGATATGGTGGAGACTACATTCAAGTCTTTAGAGTCCTCTGATCTTTTTTAAATATTTTATTTATTTTTGAGAGAACATGAGCAGGGAAGGGGCAGAGAGAGAGGGGGGAACAGATGATCTGAAGCAGGCTCTGTGCTGACAGCAGCAAGCCCACTGTGGGGCTTGAACTGATGAACAGTGAGATCATGACCTGAGCTAAAGTCAGACACTCAACCAACTGAGCCGCCCAAATGCCCGGAGCCCACTGATCTTTATCCAAGATGACCCCAGGATCCTGAGCCCTTTTCCCAAGCAGGTCCCCTATAGATGGCCCATAAGAACCCACACAATCGGGTGGATGTATTTGAACTCAGGTCTCCTAAACACTTCGTGGCAGCCCTAGATCCCACAGGATGGCCTGCTTCTTTGTCTGTGGTCTGTCCCTTCCACAGGGCTTAGAGGTATCACTCTAATAGAGTGCAGATAACAGTCCTTAGCAAGCCTTCAGACCCCAAATTCATATGCAAATTAAGTTCCAAGTTTGCAGTCCTATCCCAGGCTGCATGAATACTGTGTTTTTGAATAAGAACAAGTTTTAGAAAATGCCTATTTCACCTTATCCCCAATTTAAATGTGAAAGAAAAAAACATAGAATCTTCTAAGGTCACACTGCAGGTTAGAAGTATAGAAGCTAGAATTCTATTTTCCAGACTTCTCACCAACAGAACCGTTGAGCAATGGTTATAAAAAAAAAAAAAAAGTGCTGTCACTTCCTCCCTACAGGGGGAATTATTTTGTACTGTATGTTTTAATTATATGTGCACTATATATATTTGTACTTTAGTTATTGTACTATATACTGTATATTTTTACTAGCAGCTAAAGTCTCCTGGTGTTTCTGCTCTGGTTTTCTGCACCATTTGCTTCTGCCAATTTGTCAATTTGTTCTAACCGCTTCTTATAGAAAAGCTGACAAAGCAACTCCACAAAATAAATCACCTTCTTTCCTCTATGATGATGTTGCCTGTTCAGAAACCTTTTAATTAATGGTTTGGGCTCCTCCTGAAACGTTCTGCCCTGGTGAAGTTGACATACATCTATTCACACACCAGTGTGGATTCAGTGCTGGATCTGCCTCATGATGCCGGCTGCTTACACTGAAGACTGTAAGCAGCATGTCACCTGCATGAGGAGGTGAGGAGGTCTGGGGAGTGTGAGGGTGACCCTGACTGCTTTATATATGGACAACAGAATGGAAAATACAATGGTGTTCCTCCTCTAAAAGGTGCCTTCTGCCTCAAGTCTTGGCCCTAAGTGTGTTGTGAGATGAATAATTCCGCTAGCTGAAAAGTATCACTCCCTGAGCTCAACCCCAAACCAATTATGTATGAGTAACGAGTAAGAGTGAAGCCTAGGGATCAGCATACTTACCCACATGATTGCAATGAAAAGTCAGCCCTGATAATTATTGCCCAGGGAGTCAAGTTGGGGGTTAGAGGGCCCCAATATGCCAAATGAATGTCAAGGCTCACGTATCCTGTCAGGAGCAGAGGGACAAGAGGTTGTGTTATCACAAGTAGAGCCAACAAAAGAACACCTTTTCCAAGAGAGACCTCTCTGTACCCTCGTCTCCTCACCAACTGAACAGGGCTGACCTGTGTCCCCACCGCCATAATGCAGAAATTAAGTGGGAGATGATTGCCATTCTCTGTTACTAAAATCTAATGCTGCAATCACCATCATTGCTACACAAATGTCTTTGCCAACTTGTACAAATAATTGGGTAAGAAAAATTTCCTAGAGGTGGATTTGCTGAATCAAAAAGCATAGAAATTTTTAATTCTCCTATATACTGCCAACCTGTCCCCTAGAAAGATGTAATCACGTATATTCATACTAGAGTGCAGACGATGCCTGTTTTCCCATATTCTGACTGAAACTTGGTATCACCAATGTTTTAGATCACTGCCAATTTAATATGCAAAAACTTATATATCTTTTAATGTATATAATATAATATATAATATATATATAATATAATGTATATAATCTTTTAATGTAACAATATCAACTGATATTGTTGAGCTTTGTGTTTTTACTCATATGAAATTTATATTGTATCCTTTGCCCATTTTCTATCTGAGTATTCATTTTTCCTTAATTGAGCTATAGATAGATTTTACATGTTACAAATATTATCCTTTCATCTATTATATCTTTTTAGAAAAATTTTCCCTTCTTAAAATTAGGCTTTCATTTTATTATGTCATATACAGAGTGCTTCATTCTTTTTCTCAATTTTCATATCATATAATTGAATGGATTTTTCCTTTATAATTTGGAGCTTTGTCATGCCAGTGAAGATGCTCTCTGTGTTCAATATAAAACATAATCACTGGTAATTTCTCCAGTTTTTTCATATTTTTATATTTTAATATTTGATCCATCATAAATTTACTTTTGTACCTGATATGAATGGGTGTCTCACCTGTTTCCTGAAAAATATTTAACTAGGAAGACATTACATTGTTTTGTACCACAAACAATAAATATGCACAACTGCTAATGGGCTTACGTCACATAACAACTCACAGCATAGGACTCAAATCATTTTAAAGATGGTCTAAGATGATTTTAAGATTATAACACTGTGAGGTTGTAACAATTGCTAATATTTACTCTGTGCTTTCTATGCACCAGGCATTGTTCTAATGGCATCACCGCACATGCGACATTTCTTTTCATTCTTGCAAATCCCTCTAAGAAAGTCTTAGTTTCTTGGGGCGCCTGGGTGGCTCAGTCAGTTAAGCATCCAGCTTTGGCTCAGGTCATGATCTCACAGTTTGTGGGTTCGAGCCTTGCATTGCGCTCTGTGCTGACAGCTCAGAGCCTGGAGCCTGTTTTGGATTCTGTGTTTCCCTGTCTCTCTGCCCCTCTCCCACTCATGCTCTGTTTCTCTCTGTCTCAATAATAAATTTTAAAAAACATAAAAAAAGGAAAGTCTTAGTTTCTCATTTGACAGATGAAGATAATGAGAAATTTTGTACAATGTCAGAAAGCTGATGTTATTAACACTATGTATTCAACAGATAAAAGAATTCAAGTTCAAAAAAAATTCAAGTTCAAAACAATCATATGCAGCTCAAGGGCACGTGGCTGGTCAGGGATGAAGTCAAGAGTCTGCTTGTCACTACCCTCCAGTGCAGATATTTTAATTTCCAAATCTTCACTGGTTCCACTCATATGATGCCTCTTGTTTAAAAAACAAGACTTCTAACATTTGAAGAAAGCATATGTTTTCAAAATTGATAGACAGGGACACACTATGATCTCTCTGTCTACCATCTATCAATCACCGTAAAGAAAAGCTTGTGGGCATCACATAAGAGAATCCAAGGAAAGAAAAACAATGTGCCATCTGAGGCAGTCCCTAGATGACAGAGACACCATGACCTTTGCCCTGGTCAGGGTCTTTGTATATTTATAATAAGAGTAATAAGTTGTTTCATGAACCACAGTCTCTTTGATGACACATAATTGCAACCTCTGGGTATCTTCCTTGCTCTATCCTGTCTACAACACCAAACAAATTTCCAAAGGTAGTAGTCAATCCTGGAGTTCTCTGGCCGCCTGAAGACTGGGCAGCAACTTGGCTTGAATCTCTGTCTCTGCTTACTGGTGCCTGAAGGATGGATGATCATGCAGACCATATTTTGCTCGATAGGTTTTTATTCTACAAAAATACAGACCCGGCACATGCTGGTTAGAGACTTGGACGCCAGCACACGATGGGTCACAGGTCATCCCATTAAGAAGGTGACAGCCTTGTATGTCCTTCCGCAGCTGCTCCCTGGGGGTGGGGGGAGGGTCAGAAGCTTGACGCAGGTGTCATGCCTGATCCTAACGGGCAACATACTGTGACCAAAGCGAGGGCAAAAGGGATGGCAGGAGAGAGGAGCCAAAATCTTTCTTTGGAGTCACACATATATGACAATCTTACTCGAAAAAATATATTTTCATTTAAGAAAAGAAACTTTCTCTTATACAAATGGGAATGTTTGTGGTTGTGACTTTAGATTTAGACAATCCACAAAGAGGGAAAGTACAGCCGTCAGGGAAAAGGAACCCATGTTTTTTGACAGAGAATCCCCATAAAGGTGGAGAGTGCAGGAAGAGAAAGCACCGACTCTGTGTTCCAGTTTCTGACGGTCTCCCAGAAAACAAGAATTTGGCCCGAGATAGCTTTTAGCCAAACTGACCCTTTGGCTGGCCTGTCTCTTCCTTCTTCCTTCTTCCTTCTTCCTTCTTCCTTCTTCCTTCCTCCCAAGTATATATGGTTCTGTTGTTCTTGTTCACCACCTTCTCATCCCCTCGGATGGCTTTTTCCCATCCTCCGGCAGCCGGCTTGTAGAAGGATCCCTGCTTAAGTGATGGAGCAGATGTGAGCCCAGCTGTTCTCACTGAAGATTTCCTGGTAGATGCTGAGCCTGGAAGGTATGAAGCACCATGTATGTTGAACTCATTCTAGGAAATGGTACCAAAGATGTTTAGATGGCAATATCTGCAATCCAGCCACTAGCTGTCAGCCATAGGCTATGTGCTCAACCCTTCATGGGGGCTCCCCTGGGGCTCTATCAGAATAAACCGTGTATGTTTTTTTGATACATGAGCACTGTTATTATTTCTGTAAGCATGGAATTTTCTGTAAAGCAAGAACTCTAATAAGTCCTAACTGTTTTTTTTTTTAAATGTTTTATTTATTTCTAGGAGAGAGAGAGAGAGACAGCGTGAGCAGGGGAGGGTCAGAGAGAGAGGTAGTCACAGACTCAAACAGGCTCCAGGCTCTGAGCTGGCAGTCAGCAAAGAGCCCGATGCGGGGCTCGAACCCACGAACCGCGAGATCATGACCTAAGCGAAAGTCAGACGCTTAACCGACTAAACCACCCAGGCGCCCCAAGTCCTAACTGTTTTAAAGAAAGATGGCATATGACAAGGTCTTATGCCTTAGTGCATTTAAACATCGTCAATGATAATAGTCCAAGAATAAGCCTGTAATTCTGAAAGAGAAGCTAACAAATGTGGAAACTGAAAAAGGCCTCATTAAAACTGATTATCTTAGCAACTGACATAATTCTGCACCAAAGAATTAGATAACCAATTTTAAAAAAAGGATCCAAATGATCCAATGCCAATTCAGAAGGTAAAAATCAATGACCATCACCAAAAGGCTGCAGGCCCAATTATATGCTCTGCAACATGACTGACAAATAAGCTACACACAGTTATAATCAACTTAAAAGGGTCTCCTATAAGTTTTAAGCACATAAATAAATAACTCAGTAGCGTTACTGCTGCATAATGCTATTACCACAGACTTGGCAGTTAAAATAACACATTATTGATTATCCACAGTTTCTGTGGGTCTGGAATCCATGCAGGCATAGATAGGACCTCTACTTCAGACTTTATCTACAGTGAAGTTGTGGACCTGGGTTGGGGTCTCATCCTCAAAAAGGATCTGCTTCCAATCTCATTCAGGTTGTTAGCTGAATCTGTTTCTTTAGGTCTGCTAGACTGGAGACTTCAGAATTCCCCCCGGCTGTGAGTCAGAGGCCGTCCTTAGTTCTTTGTCAAATGGACCTCTCCAACATGGCAACTCACTCCATCCAAGCAATAGAGAGAGTGTGTGTTAGCAAGACAAAGGTTGCAAATTCTTGAAACCTAATCATGAATGTGAGATCTCATCACCTTTACCAATTTCCATTGATGAGAAGCAGTTGCTAGGATGGTTCACATTCAAGAAAAGAGTATTACACAAATTCTTAAAGACCCTGAATATAAGGTCCTGAGGCAGATTATTAAGGGACCATGAAAGAAGCTACCCACGTCTCTCTCCTCTAACAATTCATAGTCCACAACCTGGCTTTATTTTCATCACTGCTTTTATTACTATGACATTATATTATTTATCTGTCCAGTTCTGTAGTACATACTCTCCACCATTTAACTGTTAGTACCTTAAAGATATGTGTCTGGTCCTTGGACTTTACTGCTATATCCTTTGTGCCCAGAATAATGCCGGCCACTTGGTTGCCATTCAATATATGCAGAATGTATGAATGAATGAAGAAGTGAATACCACCAATGAATGCTAGACTTTTTTCAGTAGTTCCTTATTATAGGATCCTCAAGTGAAGGCCTATATTGTGTGCCAAAGCCACAGGTCTCACCCTGCTCCTGTGCATCATACTACTTCTTTCATTTGGGGTTAGGGTGACCTACCTATGAAGCATTCCTGATATTCTCTCCCCTTACTTGTCTTCATATATTTATATGAATTTTTCATAGGGATTTTTGCAAAGGTAAAACCTCACTTTGATAGTTGCCTCCATTGTTAAAACTCAAAGGAGAACTTTAGATCCATCAGCAGTGTGGGAAGCAGAACAGAAATTGGGCTAGACCCTGGAGTCCTGTCTTACCACCTCTGGCAGGCCAACTTTGAAGTGTAATAGCAGAGACTCAGAAATCAGAAAAAGAGGGAGCAGAAAAGCCAAGAAAAAAAAACAGGCATCCCGATAGGGGTTTTGAGTCCAAAAGTAATTATAAACGGGGCAAAATTAAGACGTAAAGTCAAATCCTTCCTCTATTATTGACAGGCTGATAAATCACAAAGAAATCTAGTCAGTCTCTGAGTTTCCTTCTCCTCGTCTATAAAACAAGTATGGTCCTATCAGGGTGGTTGTGGGGTTAGAGAAAGGACACCAGCTACACAGGTCCTTACTAATGATGGCGTTCACTTCTCTTGGGAAACTCTGAGTAATGCAGAGAAGAGAATAAACATCACTGCACTGCACTAGGCTGGGAAAAATTTCTTAATAGTAAGCATCAAAGAACAGCATGGTATCAGAGGAAGGAAAGAAGGGCCATTTGTACCACTGAAATGGGATGGGCCTGAGAATTGGATCAGAGCTCAGTACCCCAACAGAAGATCAGTGAGTCTGTGAGAGGCTGAGAACAAGTAATGATGTGGGGGTAGGCAGGCTTTGATGCCTGTTAGCTCTCTGAGGACAGGGTCTATCCTGGATTAAATTTCCTCTTCTTGTCAGTGACTCACACATAAAAGGCTCTGGCAAATGTTATACATAATTGGTTAACAGATTCATTCCTCCCAAAACATCCTTTAGACCGAAGGGCTACCATATAGTGCATCCTGTTCTCATCATGATGGATCTCTTTACAAATAAACTCATTAAGTTAATATCTCTGAAGCCAATTTTGAGGGCTGGATGTGTAGACAATGTAAAAACAGCCCTTGTGTAAAAGTTCTCATTTCAAGGCATCCAGGGTGATAGACAGAAACTCGGGCCATTTTCTTCTCTGTCATCTTCTAAACAGGAAGTTGCACGATGGCAGGGACCATGTTGGTCTCGTTCATTAGCACTTGCCCAACACAAGGACCTGAACATAGTAAATGCTACATAAATATATGTTAAATGAATGAGTGGATTAATGCATAAGTGAACAGGCTGTATTAGAAATGCATTTGGCACTTATCATTACTTAAAGCATCTAGGGATTCAGCAAAATGACTTTATAAATTGGTCCATCTTAGATTACGGCAGCCATGGAAAGTACAGTAGGTAACAAGACCATGACTGCTATTGGAAAAGAACTCTTTCTATGCTGTTCTTTTCTTCGGGAAAACACTTCCCACTTTCTCTGCCTGCTAACCCCTAGTTGTTCGTTTAGCATTCTGAAGAATAAAACAAAGAAGGGTGAGGATTTTTAGTTCACGGATACCCAGATGGCTTTAGTAATGAAGTTCCATTTTAGAAAGGAGAGAGTTTTACCAGCATTGTAGTTTTTCGTTCCTTTTGTCTTTAAGTGCAAGGCCTGCTTGCACTTTTTATATGAATTTGCTATTATTACCCTAAGTAATGTTATATTAAGTAAGGTTATATTAATTTCTCATGTAAATATTAGCTGTTTGAGCTAAATCTAAAGCTAATTTCTTTCTTTCTTTCTTTCTTTCTTTCTTTCTTTCTTTCTTTCTTTCTTTCTTTCTTTCTTTCTTTCTATTTGAGAGAGACAGAAAGAAAGCACAAGTGGGGAAAGGGTGCAGAGAGAGAGGGAGAGAGAGATCTTAAGCAGGCTCCAGCTAATGTGTGGAGCCTAATGTGGGGCTCAATCTCACGACCCTGAGATCATGACCTGTGCTAAAAGCAAGAGTCAGTTTCTTAATCAACTAAGCAACCCAGGCACCCCTAAAGCAAATCTCTTAAAAATTTTTGATATGAAATATATCATACCTTATGTCCATTTAAATATATATGATATTTTAAATAATAAGAATAAAAGGAATATCTGTGCACCCACCAACACCCAGTTTAAGGACAGAAATGTTATCAGTATTGTTTGATACAGGAGTATCATATTCTTTTTTTTAAGTTTCTTTATTTTGAGAGAGAGCACAGGAGAGGAGGAGGAGAGAGAGAGAGTGAAAAAATCTCAGGCAGGCTCCCCACTGCCAGTGCAGAGCCCAATGCAGTGTTCGAACTCACAAACTGTGAGGTCATGACCTGCGTCAAAATAAGAGTTGGATGTTTAACCTACTGAGCCACCCAGGTGCCTTTGGAGATTATATTTGTATGGAGTTAAAAACAGACAGCATTAAATAAGTTGGTTGTGTTGCATAAACATGCAACTATAAAGGTAAAACTATAAAGAAAAACAAAAGAACGATGGACACAAAATTCAGAATAAGAATTATCTTTAGAGGGGAGATGAGGTATGGAGTAGGAGAAGACTGACTTTTCCCCAAACATTGTTAATGAAGGGCCCAAAAGTCTACAAATCTCCTTCCTCCATAAAAACAAAACAGAGCAAAGCACTGTCCAGAGTATCACCTCCCTCTCTGGTAGGTGTCTGACTTCCATGCTCTGCTTCTTCTTCCTACTTCTCTCTTGAGAAACGTTGCAGCTAAGCAGTTAAAAGGTCATCAGAGTGTGGGACACAGAGTTTGGATCTGAATCCTGAATTCCCCCACCAGCCAGCTGTGAGTCTATGGGGCAAATGCCTATGTCATAGGTTTGTTATGAATGTTAATTAGTTATTGCATGGGAAGCACTTGTAGAAGACCCACACATACTAAGTACTCAGTAAGTTTTATCTCTATACGAGCTAGCTAATATTAACAAGCATTTGCTATTTTAGGTAAAATTATCTCCTTTATTTTTATCTCTTTCACTAGGCTATAAATTCAGACTATGCTTTTTTTTTTTTTTTTTTTTTTTGCTTATTCATAGCACCTCATTCAGGCTCTGATGCAGAGAAGGTAGTCATTATTTGATTACATAAGTATCAGAAACACAGTTAAATAGCTATAATTCATCTGGTCTCAAAGCTCAAAATAGATTATATCAGATACATTTGTTTACATCTCATCGCTTCCTCAAATAACCCCTGTAAATTTTGGGGAAGTGTGAGGTTTTTGCACCATCTTAGAGAATATAAATTCAACTCCCCAAAGGACACCCAGAAACAGGCCTATCCTACTGAAAGTCACAGCAAAGTCAGAAGGCTGGGTTCAAGAGAGAGCCCAAGCACACTGCTCCTCTCGGTATTCTACTCCCAGAATGTGGAGGAATACAAAGCTATGACTCAATACTACAGCGAAAAAGGATGGGGGGTGGGGTAGCGTCAGCGAAAGAGATTATTTTCATACGTGTCGGGAACACAGAAAACATGTCCAGCATATTGGCTGACAAAATGGAGCAGCATAAGCCACAGCCCTGAGGTCTACAAAGATGTCAGCAAAACACAGGTGACCCAGGGACAGAACCTAGGATACATGTGGGGGGGCACACATGGGGGGAGGCGGGGTGTGAAGGGCTGAAAGGAGCAGAAGTGATGTTCTATGGAGCTGACACCCACTTATACCCAGCTTCCCAAGCTCCCTAAGCAGAAAATTAAAAGCAGCCCTTTATTATTTAATCCAAGGCAAAAAATATGTATCTTTTTTTGTTTTGTAAACAAACAAACAAACAAACAATCTAAGGAGAAATATGGCATGTATAAGAGTGCTCCAGAGTTTAAATACACCACACACACACGTGCAGACACACGATGAATGATTCTGATGAAAACAGATATAAATTAGAAACCAGAAGAATTTTTGTAAAACCCTGAAATTAGTATCCTCACGTAGGCCAGGCTCAATGGGAAATAGACTCTGTGAGTAAGATTTACATATCCCTAAAAGAAGGGAGTTAGAAAGTGTGGAAAGCAGGCTTGGACAAAAGGAGAGGCTGACTTGTGATTCAATTGCAGCACATAAACAGATACCTAAGGTCGTCCCCAGGGGGAGCTCAGGAGCTGGGATGGCTGTTCAGATATTTCTGGGATTGAAGCAAGAGGCTAACTCTATGCATTCCCATCCTACTCTACCCACCCCTGCTGATCAGTTACTGGATTCAGGCCACTCTGCAGAATGGGATTGGATTATTCCCAGGGAGAGACTCAGCAAGCAACACTCTGAGGCAGGGGAGGAATGAATGCTTCCATACTGGAAAGGGATCCAGGTGGCACAACAGAGCATCAGTAACATACATTGGAGAAGTCACTGTATCCATAAAATTAGAAAGAAGTGGCAAATTGCTATAATAAAAAAGCAATGAGAGAAAAAGGCAACTTTTAAAGTTTGCCATGTGCAGAGTATTCAATAAAAACAAGTATGTATATAGCCACGAAATTTAAAATGAAGAAGAAAAGGACCAAATTATAAGTAAAAAAGTCAAAGACAAAGATGTTTAAATCAAGATTACCAGTATTTGAGAAATAAGGAACAAAGAAAATGAATGAAAGGAAACTAACAAATATTAAGAGAATAGAATTTGCAGACATTAAGGAAACAAATTAAAGAGGCAAGATTTAAAAAAAAAATTCATACCCAGATATGCTTACAAAATTTCAGAACACCAAGAATAAAGAGAAGATTCTAAAATGTAGTATGTGTTTGGGAGCAGTGGTGATGCCATGGAAGAGGAAAACACATAGCTTACAAAAGAAAAAGAATCATCATGCTAGCATCTGACTTCTCATCAGCAATTCTTTTCCCATCCTTAAAGGGAAATGACTTTGAATCTAGAACTTTCTATCCTAGACAATGTATGAATCAACAGTGAGCTCAAAATAGACATTTTTAGCCATGCAAGGGTTCAGAAGATTTTTCTCTCACAATTTCTTCTTAGGAAGGTACTTAAATGTGCACTCCTTTAAAATGAGGGGATAAACCAAGAAAGAAAAAGAATAAGATCCAGTATCCAATCTACCTGAGCAGTAAAGGAGAAGGCTGACCTAAAAAGAGTCAGTACAGTCTAGAGTGGAATTGCATCAGAAGAAAGACTGAAAAGAGAGGAGTCCCTAGCTTAAAAAGTATTACTGAGATGTCGGGAAAATGTAAAATCCTCACAAAGACAACAGTGCTAGACTGTTTTGAAAAGGGAAACTAGAAACAAGAGAGAGAAAACATACTGCTACATTAAAATAAAAATTTAAACAAACTTACACCACAAGAAACAAATTAAGTCCTAGTACTCAGGCTCTGCAGTGTGCACTTTTGCTTAGTCAATAAAATAAATGCACTTTATTGATTTTAAACTTTTAGAATGACCCTTGGGCAAAGCACAAAAGACTTAATAAAGGTTACAAATAAGAATGTAAAGGTTGAAAATTTAAAAGTAAAAGGGCTGGTAAGTGGGGAGAAGAGTTATCTTCATTTCGCTAAGTGAGCAGTCAAGAGATATTATCAACAAGTGATGAACCATGAAACGGAACTTTCAAAATATTAAAATACAGAATTAACTAATAGACAAACTAAAAATACTGACGTGAAAGCAGATTTGGCTGGAACTGCTTGTTAAGACAGTTATAAATACCGCCCATCAGTGAGAACCATAAATGCCACGGACACTCAAACAGATTGATGAGGCTATCAGTGTTAATCTATTAAGAATTCTAAAAATAAGTCTATTAACAATGTCAGCATCTATTTCTTCATGCTTATTGCAACAAAATCATAAATGAAGAAGAACCCCACAAACGAGACTAGCATTTCAAGATTACACCATCTAATTACTTTATAAAATTATGCAATTACTGTATAATGATAATCACAAGTACCTTAATATATTATTTTTAATTGCGATGGAAAATGCTGTCTGTATTTTTCCAGGTTAGATCGCAGTGCCCTTGGAACAGTGAACTCCCACATTCAGAAAAAAAAACCTGTTATTTTAACTAAATATGTATTCAAATAAATGTGTTATGAGATAAGCATTTTTTCTTCAAAGGCTCCAAATAGATTTGTTAAAAATAAATGGCCTTGAAGAGCGTAGATTTTAGAGTTGACATATGCTCTTGCCCATGATTGAATAGTTAGTAAGTTACCTAAAATTTCATGCTTCGGGTTCTTTGTGACATGGGGATAATAATATCCACTTAACAATTAACTGAATTAAATGAAAAGGGTTTTTTTAATATAGAAAATACATATTACGGTGTCTAATAATAATGTATTAATTATTTTAAGTTTATTTATGTATTTTGAGAAAGAGAGAAAGCACAAACTGGGGGGTGGTCAGAGAGATTGGGATATTATAACGAGAATCGCAAGCAGGCTCTGCGCCAACAGCACAGAGATTGATGTATGGCTGAAACCCAGGAACTGTGAGATCATGACCTGAGCCAAAGTTGGACACTCAACCTACTGAGCCACCCAGGTGCCCCAATGATGTGTTAAATTTTAACCAAAGTTGTCTTCTAAGGTAAAAGAATTTCACTCACTACAGTCTGAGGAAATGTTGGTATAATTGCTCATATAACCCACAGATAAATTAAAGGCACTTTGTAATTAATGTAAAATACATGAAGCATTTTCAATAGAAACCAAAAAAGGTAAAACATTATATCTTCCTGTATCGAACGTAGAGGGACCACAGAAAAAAGTAAATTTGAGGACATATGGTCATATTGCCCATCCTGTGAGACATATAAAGGAGGCGATAATGTGCAGTGAAAGAACCTACCTGGAAATTACTGTCAGGATACATGTCTATATATTGTTCAGAGGGAGGCTTGTTTTAAAGAACAAGTACCCAAAGCTGTTCCTTAAATATTAACAAAATTGATATCCCCAACAAAGCCATTACATTTCACTTTTATCAAACAATTTAATTTGAATAAGTGAAAGGCAATTAAATGGGGAAATAGGTTAGTTTTTATATTTTGATGTTCTTCCCACATAAGTTTCTATCCCAAGGGCAAAAATAAATTTAATACAAGTTGGACTACATAAAAATTAAAAGCTTTTTAAACTCAACCATCAAGAAAACAAAAATGAAAACCACAGGCTAAGAGAAAATATTCACAAATGGTATTGCTGATAAGAGCCTTGTAACCAGAATATATAAAGAATTCTCACAACACACTACTAAGAAGAAGGTCTATGTTTAAAATAGGCAAGGGAGCCTGGGTGACTCAGTTGGCTAAGTGTCCAACTCTGGATTTTGGCTCAGGGCATGATCCCACGGTTCATGAGTTTGAGCCCCACATCGAGCTCAATGCAGAGCCTTATTGAGATTCTCCCACTCTCTCTCTCTGACCCTCCCCCACTTATTCTCTCTCTGTCTCTCTCTCTCTCTATCTCAAAATAAATATTTTAAAAGTCTTTCAAAATAAATTAAAAATAAAATAGGCACAATATTTGAATAGACATTTTATCAAAGAAGATCTACAAATGGCCAACAAGCATATAGAAAGTTCTCAACATCATTAGTTATGAGATAAATGCAAATTAAAACCATGGGGTGCCATTTTACCAGACAATGATGATAAAAGAGTCAAATACTGACAAGTGGCAGAGATGTGGGAGAATGTGGAGATTAGAAGACCATATATTACTCATGGAAATGTAAAATGGCACAGTCACTTTGGAAAAGTCTCAAATATCTATCAACAGGTGAATGAGTAAACAAGAAGTTGCATAGCCATACAACAAAATATTATTTGGCAATGAAAAGGAACAAGGTATTAATATATGCTACAAGCATAGATGAAATCTGAAAAACTTTATGCTAACTTAAAGAAGCCAGACACAGAAGGCTACATGTGGCACTATACCATTTATATGAAATGCCCCAAAAAAGGCATCTATAGGAATAGAAAATAATTAGAGGTTGTTTGAGACTGGAGTATGAATGGGGAGTGAATGCAAAGGAGCATGGTGGATCTTTCTAGGGTGATGCAAATGTTCTAAAATTAGATTATGATGGAGGTTTCACAATTCTGCACATTTATGTAGAATCATTGCATTCTACATTCAAAGGGGACTAATTTTATGGCATGTACCTTATAGCTCAATAAAGCTGCTTACCAACAAAGAATAAATAAACTAACCAGCTGGATAAAATCAATAAATTCACACAAGCAGTGGGAGACTTTTCTTATCCACGAGTACCAGCTTGGAATATCTGAACAGATCAATAAATGAACTACCAGGATCCCAGGCAGGCCTGGCCAGAAAAGGCAGATCCGGGGATTGAGACAGATGAAAGCAAGGATTAAGAGCTCAAAAACTAGCACTTGGAAACTTGGAGTTACCATGGACTAGACTAGTACTACCCAGTAGGACCCTCTGTAAGCTGGAAATGCCCATATATTAGCCACTTGGCACATGTGGCTACTGAGGGCTTCAAATGTGCTAGTAAGAATGAGGAACAAAATTTTTTAAATTTTATTTAATCTGAATTCAAAATTAAATAGCAATATATGGCTAATGGGTACCATACTGGACAGTGCAACTTTCCATTAATCTGAACACAGATGGTCCTTTCAGGCACTTACCCAATCTCTACTCTCAAAGCTATTCATGGTCGTACATATTACCAAGATGATCCTTCTTATATGCACTCAACAAATATCTGTGAAGCTTCAACTAGGTGGAACGTAGAATTTGATAATGCGAGAAAAGTTGGACATGGTACCTGTCCTCAAGAGGCTTAGAGTCCGGTAGGGAAAATAGTCATGCACAAATAGATATATCACAAGGAAGGAAATTACACCTCAAAAAAAAAAAAAAAAAAAAAAGGCCCCAGGAGTCTGACAGAAATTCTGTGAGGGAAAGTCATTATTCCCAGCTTACCCACTGAAAAATCATGGAAAATTTGGAAGACTTAAATTTGACCCGTGTCCTAAAAGATGGGTCAATATGGTCTCAATGAGGAAATAAGAACATCGAAGTTGGAGAAAAATAGTTACTTCAGGCATTTAAAAGAAAGGGTCACAACTTAAAATAAGTGAAGGTAGACTGGACCCAGACTGGGAGCAGGGAGAGGAAGCATCTTTAATTAGGGACAAATGACTTTAGATTGTTTTCTGAAAACTAAGGAATCATCTAATCAACTATCTGGAATTTTTTCTCTCCTCTTTGACCTCCAGGGTGCTTCTGGTGGCTCATGCCTTCATCATTTCTCACCTGGCCTGCCTATTTGGACCTATTCGATTTAAAGAAGTGCTTACAAAATTCATAAGGGCATAAATAAATAATAAACAAAAAATAATAGCGTCCTGCTGTTGGACTTTGTCGGATGGTATTTCTTGCATTAATCTCTGTGACTGTGTTGGTCCCAAATGGTCTGTGTTATTTCTAGAGTGCCTCTGGCCTTAACCAATCATCTACGGTGTGTTATACAAAGTCAACTCAGGAATACCGTGGGCACAACCTATCGTCCTCCTCTGCCACCACGATCCTCACTCTGGGTAACAGGTCCTATGTGGTCCCCATTGCAGTTTTGTGGAGCCTAACAGTCAATCCCAACCCCTACCAGGGAGGGGAATCAGAGAAGCTGCCCATGTCTGGTCTCTCCCACCACTCAAAACATTGATGACAATACCTGCAAAAATATCTGTACAGTGCTTTGTAGTTTTAAAATCTCATTTAAGCCACTAGATAATCCTCCCCCAAAGTCTGCTGTGTTGCTATAAGACCTTTCCCAAAACATGAATCTGATCGTGTCATGTTGCTGCTCGTGCTTTCTTTCACAGAAGATAAAAAACAAACAAACAAACAAACAAACACCCAAAAAACAAATGTAAAGCTTATCATTTACGGTCATCCATTGTCAAACTGTCTTTGAGCTCTATCTCCCCATAATTTTATTTTATTTTTTTTAATGTTTATTTATTTCTGAGGGAAGGAAAGAGAGACAAAGTATGAGCAAGGGCGGGGCAGAGAGAGAGGGAGACACGGAATCTGAAGCAGGCTCCAGGCTCTGAGCTGTCAGCACAGAGAGCAACACAGGGCTTGAACTCGTGAACTGCAAGATCATGATCTGAACCAACATCGGATGCCCAACCGACTGAGCTACCCAGGCACCCCTCCCCATAATTTTAAGTTGAATTATGACCTTTCATTCCCTACACTTATTAAAATCTGATAGTACAGTTTTTATACCTGCCATTCCTTCTTGAAATAGCGTTCCCTTGCCTTGGTCATAGTTGTTCTTTAGGATTGGCTTACCTACCACTACTCTGGAAAGCCTTGACTATCTTTCTTCCCCAAGTTTAGTCTTTTCCAGCTTTAGTTTTTCACTGGGCTCCTTGTCCTTCCCAGGAACCTCCTTCAGGAAAGGAACAAGGTCTTATCCTTTCCTGTCTCCAGCCTTTGGCGTACATTAGGTACTCAGTAATTAATTTTAATAAAAGTCTGGCTGGGGGTGGGGGGTTCATCTAATTCATCAAAATGACACAGAAAAGGAAATTACAGATCAACATAGAAAATATTTCCACCTATAATTGTGGAAATTATGGCCAAAACATAATTATATTTTAAGTGTTTTAATCACACTGTAAGCAACATCAAAATGAGCTATTACCTTACTGCATATCATAAATACAATCTTCCCACCTGAAAAAATTCCTTCGATTGGCTAAAAATTAGTTTTCTTTAAAGTGAAAGGTGAAAAGCAATTTCCTGAGGGAAGAATTATCTGATTCACTTGTTTATGCTTAATCTGGAACTTTCTTTCCTCTGAAAGGCATAGCAGAAAGAAAGGAGATTCGCTCTTTTGAGCCACTGGTACAACACATTATTTCCTTGGCACCTTGATGTAGATAGATCACATTGAAATACCCTTGTAAAACCACTTCAGATTATTTGATACGAAAAAATTTATTACACCACTAAATTATTTACCCACATCACTGTAGCCCAGGTTTTGAAGATACCTATTGCAGAAATGTAGCACAGATACTCATTTCCATACCCATTTTTCACAAGCGGAAAAGAACCAATTTTTTCCAGGTTAAGCCATATGGTGAAGCCTGATGCTGATTGTCATACTTGTTCAAGGATGATTCCCCCATAATGAGGCCATCAGATACATGTCATGTCCATCAGTCCAGCTACAATTTAAGTTCAGAGGACTTCAAACACTGTACAAGTTCTCTTCCCCAGGTTTCACAAAAAGCTGAGGATTGGTGAGGTATGTTTTGCCTAAGAGTATAAATCAAGTGTCAAGGAGCCTGGGTGACTCACTTGGTTAAGTGTCCAACTTCGGCTCAGATCATGATCTGGTGCTTTGTGAGTTCAAGCCCCACATCTGTCTCTGTGCTGCCAGCTCAGAGCCTGGAACCTCTTTAGATTCTCTGTCTCCCTCTCTCTCTGCCCCTCTCCTGCTCACACTCTGTCTCTCTCTCTAAAAAATGAATAAACATTAAAATTTTTAATCTAATCTCAAAATGTGGATCCAGAAAATTCTCTCTTCAGCAGGAAAATATGAACACATACTTCATTATAGGACCTGCCAAAGGACAGAATCCTGCTTCTAAGTGGCTACTTTGAGTGCTTCTAAGCGGCATTTGGAAAGGCTGCTTTAATATTATTTGTTTTCAGTTGGGAGTAATCCTCAAAGAAACAACGAGCAAAGCATATTTATATCCATTTTATAGATAAAGGTACAAGCTCACAGAGGTTTATTAACCAAAGAAGATACACAGCTGTTAGAAAAAGTGGGAAATCAGGTCTCAAACTCAGATCTGTCTGACCCCGAAGCTGTGATTCTAACATCAGATGCCTTTCAAAATATGCTTTGTCTGGGTCTCGTGGACAAATATACTGTAATCAATGTAAAGGTCAGGCCTTGGTTTTTCACCCCTCATCTTAGTTGCAATGTTAGGAGAAATATAGATCTTAGAAATAATATTACCCTATTTCATGTATAATATAAAAAGCTTATACCAGAATAATTCCATTTACACTTTGTCTTCCTTAGGGTTACTGACGTTATATATTTTATTTTATTTTAACACTAATATATATTATAACTTTTCCAATAAAATACCGGTTTTGCCTTCTATAGTCAATTATCTTTCAAATAAATTGAAGAAAGTATTCATCTATATTTACTCACATGCTTACTATTTCTGGCTGTTCCAGCCAATTGGTGTCATTTCTCTTCAGCCTAAGAAACTTTATTTCTTGTAGTATAGTGCTTCTAGTGACAAATTCTCCTGGCTATGTTTATCTGAAAATACCTTTATCTCATTCCCATTTGTTAAAGGACTTTCAGCTGGATACAGAACTATAGGGTAGCTGAGTGTTTTTGTCCCTTAGCACTCTGAAGGTGTCATTTTGTCTTCTCCTGACTTACATTGTTTCTGATGAGATCCCCCCCCTTATTCTCCTCGTTGCTCTTCTGAATATAAGGTATCTTTTTTCTCTCCTACTGCCTGGAAGATTTGCCTGTGGTTATCAGTCATTTGAATAAGAGGTGCCTATTTGTATTTTATTTTTTTTTATCCTACTTGGGGTGTGCTGGGTATCTCCACTATGTGGGTTGATATTTTTCATTATACTGGGAAAATGTTAGGCCATAATTTCTTCAAGTATTCCGGCCCTCGCCCTCCATTCTCTTTCTTCTCTCCTTCCAGAACTCCAATTATACATACATTAGACACCCTGATATTGTCCCCAGGGCCACAGTTGAAATGCTTTTCATCCTGTTTCCTTGCTAGACTCTCATTTTAGATGTTTCTATTAACCTGGTGATTTTTTTTCTATACTGTTCATTCTGTTCTTAGACTTAAACTTTTTTTTTAAATTTCAGATATTTTTCAGGTCTATGATTTCCATCAAGTTCTTTTCGATAGCTTGCATTTCTTATCTACTTACCATCATTTTCTTGTGTCCCTGTAAAACTTTGAACGTAATTATAATAGTTGTTACAATGTCTTTGTATGCAAGTGGCAGTATCTGGGTCATCCAAGGGTCTTCTCTTTGTGTGTCTATGTGTGGTTTCTTAGTTGCAGGTCACATTTTTTGTTTGTTTTTATATCTCATAATATTTTACTTTAAAGCACACACTATTAAAATCCAGTGAAATTAGAAGAATATTAAATTTGGGAGGTTTTCATTGGTTTGTTTTGTCTTCTCCCAGAGAATACAAGATCTTTCCTATTTTGGCAGCTAAGTTCATGAGGTGGTAATTCATAGTTCAGAAGTCATTTTGATTTGTGTATTAGTCTTCTCAGGCTGCTACAACAAAATACTGTGGACTGGGTAGCTTAAACAACAGTAATTTATTTCCTCACAGTTCTGGAAGCTAGAAATTTCAAGAACAATGTACCATCAGGGAGATGTCTAGAAAGGGCTTACCCTGGGGCTGCAGGAGGCTGTCTTCTGGCTGTGTACTCACATGGCTTATCCTCAGTGTATATACATTGTTGATATCGTGAGAGGAGGCAAGACAGCAAGAGGGAGAGAGAGATCTGAGGTGTCTCTTCCTGTAAGAATACTAATTCTATCTGCTCAGGACCCACTCTTAAGACTTCATTTAACCCTGTACTTCCTTACAGGCCAATCTCTGAATATAGTCACACTGGGACTTAGAACTTCCATATATGAATTTGGGGGCACACAGTGCAATCCACAGTACTCCACCCCAGCACTCCCCCAAATTCAAGTCCTTATTACATGCAAAATATACTCATTCTATTTCAACAGCCCCAAAAGTCTTAACTCATTCCAGCATCAAATCTAAAGTCCAAGGTTTTATCTAAATATTTAAATCAGATGATGATTTAAGGATGAGCCTTGAGTTATGATTCCACTTGAGACAAAATTCTTCTTTAGCTATGATCCTATGAAACCAGACAAGGTACTTCTCAAGATACTTCTAGAATACAATGGTAGGACTAGTGTAGAATAGACACTGCCCTTCTAAAAGGTAGAAAAAAGAAAGAAGAAAAGGGTGATGGGCCCCGACTAAGTCCAACATCCAGCAAGGCAAATTCCATTAGATGTTAAAGGTCAAGAAAAATCCTCTTTGGTTTGATGAAAAGCTTCCGGATCCTCTGGTGCAATTTGTCTCCCCTCAAACCCCAATGTGGAAGCCCTAGCACCTAATGTGAGTGTATTTGGACATAGGGCCTATAAGGAGATAATTAAGGTTAAGTGAGTTCATAAGAATGGGATCCTAGTCAGATGGGGTTAGAGCCCTTAGGAGAAGAGACACCAGAGAGTTCACTTTCCCTTAATGGCCCACAAATGCACTGAGAAAAGTCCGTATGAGCACACAGTGAAAGAGGCGGCCACCTGCAACCCAAGGGGAAAATCCTCACTAGAAATCTCCCCACTGAGATGTTGCTCTTGAGCTTTTCAGTCTCCAGAAATGTGAAAAAATAAATTTCTGTTGTTTAAGCCACCCAGTCTTGGGTGTTTGTTATAACTGCCTGAGCTAACTTATACAGTCCAGAATTGCATTTCAGATTTAATAAGATAATTTGAGCCAAAAGGAAGTGGGCGGTAGACTTCACTAAGCTGTGGGTCCTCAGTTTCCATACCCTATAGGAATAGGCAAGACTTCACAGATTCTTCCTGCTATTCATCTTCACTGTCCTGGCTGAAACAACATTTAGAGGAGAACAGGGAGAACTTCAGGATACACAAAATACTGTGTTTGGGGTACTCCAGGCTTCAGTCTATGTTTCTTGTCTTAACCATCACCAACAATCCAGTTGGCCTCTTTTCTACCAAGGAAATCTGGCAGCCTCTCTGCTCAGCCTGTCTGCACCCTGAACCATGTCCCCCCAAGACTCCTTAGAAAGCCACCACAGCTCACAACTCATCTAGGAAAACCTCCCTCTTTACAAGTCAATTCACTTTGGCTTCTTTTGTTCACCACTCCTCAATTATCTCAAAGCTAAGTATAATTAGTATTTTATCCTGAGTTTTCTTAGTATTGCCACAAAAGTGAAAATCTTTCCTATCTATATCCAAACTGAAATCAATATCTACTTATTTGGTTAAATTTTTAATTGGCTTTGATAAAGCATTTCATTTAAAAAAAGAGAACTGTTTCTAGGTCACATGAACATTAGTTGACTATGTAATACTGATTTTATTCTCAATCTCAAGAACACATATATATTTCTCTTAGTAAATAGTTTACTATATTCTTCTTTTTAAAAAGTAATGTGATACTCCAGCATTTTTCTCTATTACCTATGTCTGAAAAAAATTTAATTCAATTGTTTTCTTACACAAAAGACTGAGTCATGTAACTACTGACGTCCTAACTAATAAACACTTACCTTTCTGAGAGCCTTCTAGAACAGAGAATTTATAGATATCAATTGACACCAATTCTCTTTTGCACATATGTTTGCTATTAACCTGTTTCTCAAAACTGTTCTTTATTAACAGTATTAAATAACTCAAATAGAGTTACTTGGATTCTCTGTATTTATTACATACACACATGAACAATGCATAGTATTCTTTAAATGAAAAAAAATAGTACCCCAATTCACCTTTGTTTATGAAAATTGTGTTTTTGCTAGAATGCACGAAGTTTTACCCATAAATCTTGCCTTTGATGTTTTATGTATTTAATCAATATGAACATCAGCCTGTCAATAAAAAGTTTTTTAACTGGGAGACGCGTTGCTCTACCTTGAATGCAAAACACCATTCAAAACACATTAAAATGTTTCCAGTGTCTATTATGTTAGATTATTAATTGGAAGTTCATGTTCTGACAATCAAATTGACCTTGTGTTGTTTTTTGCAGAAAAAGTCCTAAGATCACCATAGTTCCTCTCTCCTTAATCATAGATTTTATCTATCGCAAAATAGGCCCCTCTTTAGCAGCCTTGGTAAAAATTGCAAACACGGAGGTGCAAAAGAGACCACACAGGAGTGGGAGCATAAGAAATGGAATCATGGTGGCTCTTACCCTCCATCATGCCTTCTGCTATTTCCCCTTCTCAGCATTTCCCCCTCTATCTTTTGACACTGAACAATCCTGTATGGTTGCCGCAGCACTGTGGAGCTGTCCCTCAACAGATCACATGGAAAGGGGTACCCCAAAGAGAGATTGGTTTGGAGAATAGACTCCTTGAGGGGGACGGATAGGGGGACCCCTCATATTCTCCTTTTGTTCCCCTAATACTTTGAATCTATCAGCACAAATCTCCCTCTTCCATCCTTATTTCCCACCATTTCCCTTTATGCACCTGGGACTCAAGACAAGTTGAACACTTGAACTTGGACAGGAGGGATAATTTCTAAGTACCCATCCCTCCTGTGTTTCTTGACCACAAAGTGTTGATTTCATTACATTCTGTAACTATGCAAAGTCTAGCTCAAACAGTGCCTTCTCCAGAAAAAATGACTAATTATTTTTTGAACTTGCTATATCCTTTTTTCTGCTTTTTCTGCTTTATTAATCATTGTAGTTACATCTGTCACTTCCTTCATGGCTATAAGCTCTTTCAGGAAAGACAACACACAATACATACATCTGCCTCCTAGGGCTGCACCGTGTAAAGTGCTTAGTGAGTATCTATAGAATAAAAGGCTGAAGAAACACAATGTTTTTAAGGAAAAAGAACTTTTTTAGCACCTTAGAAAACCAAGTCAGTGTGCAATTTCATAATTTAAACTCAGCTTATTTAGTCCCATCAGAGATCTGAAGTCTAAACAGAGGGGAAAAAAGACCTTTAGCCATACTGAACCTTTCTTTCTCAAAAAAAAAAAAACAAAAAACAAAAAACAAACAAACAAAAAAAAAACAAGAGGGAAAGAAAGGGTGGAATATGAGCAGGAAGAGACAGCAGAGGAGATGGTGAAAGAAAAAGGAAATTGAACAGAACGGTGTTAGTGGGATGGATTATATCTGATGATCTTTGGATGTTGAGGTGGGTCTTTGGGCAAAGAGGAAGATTTAATCCTAAAATGTATCAAATAACTGAATGATTACCAAAATGTTTTCCGTATTGCCTGGCAATAAAAAGCGAATGGCATTATGGTGAGTAGCCCACGGGATGGCCTCTGCTACTGGTTCTCTAATTGCACCTATTGACTCCAGCCAACACTGCTCTCTTGTTGATGGGAAGGAGGTGGTCTGGAAATACGATGGCTTCTGTGCATGTTTGCAGAGCAGCACTGAGCCTTGAACCATTGTCCGGGGAGATGGAAACTTCACTGTAGAGTTTGAGATCACCGTAGACCCTCACATTTTCATTACAGCTCAGACATTATGGTGGGGCTGTTGGGGTTTGCTTCCTTTAAAATACCCCTTGGGATTCAGCTGTCCCATTCCTTTCCCCTTAGTGCTTAGGACTATCTCACAAATTGCTTTGAACAATAAATAGAAAAATCACCTGTCTGGAGTTGAATTTTACACACCAAAATGTTCCCCCCAGGACACCCTTAGTAAAATCTCTGTCATTTGAAATCCCTTAAAGGGAAGTAGCCAGTGAAAGGTCACACATAATGGTTATCTACCCTTTTGAGAAAGAAAATTGAGTGAAAGAAAATTTCTTTCTTTTGAGAAAGAAAATGTGATTGTATGAAAGTACAAACAAGACGTGTGAAAACTTTGCTTGAGAGCAGAATTTAAAGGGGAGAACCGGCCAATCACTGAGCACATGCTACATCGCAGGCCCCAAGCTAGGCAGGTCAAATCTCTTCCATTTCTCCCTTCAGTCTTTTATTCTTAAAATATGCTTGTGAAGTAAGTATTAATATCCCCATCTGACATACAATAAAATTAAAATTTAGAGATTTGGGGTAATATGCTCATGATAATAAAACCGGCAAATTACAGTGCAGAGATTTGAACTTGTATCTTTCTGACAACAAATTCCCTGCCCGTAACATTACTCTGTAGTGAGAGGAACAGTGTCTCAAGGGGGGCAGGTGGGACAGTGTCCCAAGTAAGAAGGGATTGTTTTAGGAAGGCCTATTGGGGCTCTGAGCATAGCCTCCCCTTGATTCCCAATGCCCAGCATGGCTCTGTGTCTGGGCACTTCTCTTTGCCTCCTCCTCCTTATGACCAGCACTCATAGAACAGGGCTTTGATCTCATTGACATGCAGGTGAACTCTTTCCCACCAGCTCTGCTAGCTTTCTGGTCAAAGGCAGATAAGGCACCCTTTGTGATCCCAAAGAATACTGGGCAATCCTCTTTCATGTGAAAATTACACATTGTCTTTCCAAACAGGCGGGTCAGATGGTGGGTATGTGCCAGAGCCCCATAGTCACAGTAACTTGTTTCAAACCCCAATGCCAAAACATCCTGGATACATCATCTTGGGAAAGTTACGTGATGCTTTTGAATTTTCAATTGTCTCATCTTTAGAACAAGGGTGATCATTATGCCTATTCTTAGGACCAGTGTCAGGATTAAATGAAATTAAATGTCCAGGATTGAGTAAAATGTCTAGCACATAGGAAGAACTTAAGAAACATTCTCTGTCTTTATTGTGTATCTCACAGAGGACTGTTAGCACCACAAAGACAGCAATATTGATCTGGCCTTCTTTGCATAAGGTTGGTACTTAAAGGATAGCTAGTGGTAATTTGCAAAGTGCCTGATTATGCAACTCTGGATAGGATATTAGTTTTGAATAGTGAACTTAAGATATTTTCTTGACAGCTTCTTTACTCCCTATTATATGGCATATAGGCTGATAATGAACTCCAGGTACATGACTATGTCATTCTTAAAATGTAGGGAATATAAGTCATTGAATAAAACTAAATTCAAATGGGAACCAGAACAGGCTTAGAAACAGGACTAGGTCTAAGTCCAGAAAAATCTGCAAAAATATCCATTTATCTGTGATGGATGACAATCCATCCCACATGTGTCTCAGGACTCTAGACCTTTCCTTCATGACTAAGGAATGAGCAAAGCTTTCAAGGAATTTTTTACCGAGTTATCAAAATTTTAAATTTATTTATTTATTTATTTTTTTAATGTTTTATTTATTTCTTAGAGAAAGAGAGACAGCGTGAGCAGGGGAGGGTCAGAGAGAGAGAGAGTCACAGACTGAAACAGGCTCCAGGCTCTGAGCTGGCAGTCAGCACAGAGCCCGACGCGGGGCTCGAACCCACGAACCGCGAGATCATGACCCAAGCAAAAGTCGGACACTCAACCGACTAAGCCACCCAGGCGCCCCCTGAGTTATCAAAATTTTAAATAGATACCACTACCAGTTTGTTAGCTCATAGGACGCAGTACGCTTAGTGTGCTTTTGACTTTGATAATGTTTCCAAACATTAAATGTGATGCATTGTATCTAAACATCTTAATCAGCCGAAATGAAATTACTTAAAGTTCTCCCAAGGATCTTATTTCCTAATGGCTTTGGAACTAAAATTAGCTGTAATTCAATAGGCTATGTGTTCATCAATTTTCCAAAGAGAATGTGGAGAGAGGTGATTTGTTACCATGTGACTTCAAGATACAGTTCCAGATGCTAAGACCAACTCTGGTTCCACTAAATCTGATGACTTCCCCACCAGGGTGCTGAAGCTCTTTAAGCTTCAGGACTATAGAAGGCTTATCATTATGACCATGAGTCATAGAAGTGTAAGTATGAAAGCATATCCAAGTGGTATCCAATTTGATTAAAGAAGCCAGTAGATCTGAGGCATGTTTGTAGAGTTGCATGCACTATGCACAGCAAAGGACTGTCTAGCCTTAGGATAAGCTGGACTAATCTGGCACTAGTGTTGAAGTGCTCTTGAACTTGTACTGATCTAGCTACGTTATAAGATTAGTGAAGAAATCATCACAAATCAAATCTGTTTATGCAGTCATTTAGATACAGCTTATTTGATATTCTGATTCTGATATCTGGGCTTATCAAAAATCTCAGCCTTCCCAAGCCTGAGATAGCCATGTTGGAAGATATTAACAGGAAAATTGTCATAGTACTATCCATCATTGTAAGGTTGGCCAGGAGTGGTCCTTTGTTGTTCTGAACAGGAGAGGTAATATCAAAGAACTGGATGTCACAGTACATCCTGCATAGTCATTTATAAAATCCTAACATAGGTCTGATGCTGTGGGATTGTGAGAAGAGAGATGGTCACAATCTCCATTCTAAGGAATGGGCTCCATTCCTTAGCCCAAGTAGGCTGGAAATAGCAGCAGGAAATCTGAACTTGGCAGATGTTCCAGAGTTGGATTGCTTTTGCCCATTATTATGGGAAATCTATCCATATAAAACAAGGCTCTGAGTAGTAGCCAAGGGGATCCCAATGAGACCCAAGCCAGGGAAAGAGGAAAGGCAAGAACTTGCCTGGACACTATGGCCGCACTGTGGGGTTTATGGTATCTATTTGTATATGGCCAGCACTTATGGTTAGTATCTATTTATAGCTTAAAAAAGGGAGGGGGGACGAGAGGCAGATAATCAGCCTTATGAACAGGGACCTTGACTACCTACCGACATGTACTGAAGACTATTTGAGTATCCATGGTTCATTCTTGAAACACTAAAACAGCCCATTCAGAGTCCAGTTGGAAGAATAAATGTATCTTTGAGGCCACATGAAAGGTTGTATTTAGGACTGGATCTCTGGATCCATGACTGTTGAAAAACTAATTCTTGCTCTTAGGAGGGGCATAAAGCCATTGGGAATGAAGACATTGTTTTTATGCATCCTCTCTCCAGGAAGCTCTGAAACTATCCAGATGACCTGAAGCCCTGAGAAGGACTAAGCACAGGCAGTTCCTTGCCTCTCTTCTTTGATAAATTGTCAATTCTGATGACTTTCTGTCACTTTAGAATTACTCATAAGAATAATGGAAGTCATCAGCTTAAGGTAAACTGCCCTCCATATGCCATAATAGAAAGAACATGGATTTTGTAATCATGTAGATCTGGGTTCAAATTTTGTCTCTGCTACTTACTGGATGGGTAATGGAGCTGAGTGCATTACTTTCCACAATTTATGCTGTATACAGATAAAAGACATTGAGGATTAAATGAGAAAATTATTTTCTCATCTGAAGAATGGAAATAGTAACACTTATTTCCACATTACTTATGACAAGTAAATTGTAAACCAATACAATTATAGGGATAGTCAATAAATATGAATTCTCTTTTCCATCACCCTATATTCTCTCTATAGAAATATTTTTGTGATCTTTTCATTGGATTCAACAACAGACTATGTTTTGCCCTAACTTGAATTATAGGATAATTGGTGCAATGTAAGTAAATGGTGAGATGCAAATTCCTCAAAAAAAATTGGAAAATTAAACCCAATAAGATATAAAAAGAATTATACACCAAAAACAAATAAGATTTATCCCAGGTATTGAAAACTGGTTCAACACTTGAAAATCAATTAATATAATCAATCACATAAACAGGCTAAAGAATAAAAAGGCATTTGACAAAATCCAGCTCTCATTCATGACAAAAAAATGATCAACAGACTAGGGAAAGATAGGAACTTTCTCAACTTGACAATAAACATCTACAAAAAAATATCTATAGCTAACATCATACTTAATGGTGAGAAACTACAAGTTTTCTTGCTAAGATCAAGGACATATGAAGAATTTTTCCTCTCACCACTCTATTCAACATTGTACTAGAAGTCCTAGCTAATGCAATAAGACAAGAAAAGGAAATAAACGATGTAAGATAGGGGAGGGAAACATAGAACTCATTGTTTTCAAATGACATCAAGGTCTATATAGAAAATCCCAAAGAATCAACATAAAAACTCCTGCAGCTAATAAGTGATTATAACAAGGTTGCAATATACTAGGTTAATATACAGAAGTCAATTCATTTTTCTATATACCAGCAATAAATAATTAGAATTTGAAATTAAAATTAATTATTTAAGTATAAACCTAAAAAACATGTACAAGATCTATATGAGGAAAACTATGAAACTCTGTTGAAATAAATGAAAGAAGCAAACCAAACAGATATCCCATGTTCATGGATTGGAAAACTTACTATTGTCAAGATGTCAGTTCTTCCTAATTTGAACAAAGTTAAAGGACTGATACTACCTGACTTACTATAAAGCAAGAATAATCAAAAAGGTGTGGTTGTGATGAAAAAAAAATAGTCAAGTAGATCAGTGAACAAAATAGGGCTCATAAATAGATCCACATAAACATAATCAACTAATCTTTTTTTTTTATTTTTTTTTATAGTTTATTTATTTTTGAGACAGAGAGTGACAGAGCATGAGTGGGGGAGGGGCAGAGAGAGAGGAAGACACAGAATCTGAAACAGGCTCCAGGCTCTGAGCTGTCAGCACAGAGCCTGATGCGGGGCTCGAACCCATGAACCATGAGATCTGACCTGAGCCAAAGTTGGACGCTTAACCAACTGAGCCACCCAGGCGCCCCTCAACTAATCTTTGATGAAAGAGAAAAGGCAATGCAATGGAGCAAAGATGGCATCTTCAACAAATGGTAGTGGGACAATGGGACATCCATGTGCAAAAAAAATTAATCCAGACACAGTCCTTACACTTTTCACAAAAATTAACTCAGAATGGATCATAGACCTAAATGTAAAACATAGAACCATAAAATTCCTAGAAGGAAACATAAGAGAACATCTAGATGACCTTGGATATGACAGTGACTTTTTAGTTACAATACCAAAGGCATGATCCATGAGAGAAATAATTGATAAAGGTGGACTTCATTAAACTAAAAAACTTGTGCTCTGAGAGACACTATCAAGAGAATAAGAAGCAAGCTGCAGATTGAGAGAAAATAACTACAGAAGGCCTATCTGATTAAAAAGCCTGTTATCCAAAGTATACAAAGAATTTTTAAAACTCAGCAACAAGAAAATTAAAATCTCAATTGAAAAATGGGCAGAAGACCTGAACAGACACCTCACCAAAGACACACAAATGGTAAGTAAGTATATGAAAAGATGCTCTGAATCATGTGTCTTCAGGGAAATGCAAATTAAAATAATGAGATACTACTACACACATTTTAGAATGGCCAACATCCAAAACACTGACGAACACTAATTGCTGGCAAGAATGCAGAGCAACAAGAATTCTAATTCATTGCTGGTGAAAATGGGAAACAGTACAGCCACTTTGAAAAACGGGTAGGCAGATTTTTTACTTTGGAGGAAGTTATGAAGAAGACATGACCCATAGTTGACAGAAGAGCTGGACCCAGATAATTGTAGGCTCCTCAGCCCTCTATTGTCCTTAGAATGTATGTTCTGCCCTTTTTAAGGACACAGTCTTGAGAAAGCAATGTGCTGTTGAGAGCTCCTGGTTGGTATAAGTGACTAAGCCCTGTTAAGGCCTCTATATAAACTTCTAAGGTTCTGATAGAAAGGTAGGCAAACCATAAGAAACTCTAAAATACAGACAGCAACTGAGGGTTGCTGGAGGGAGGTTGGGGGGTGGGATGAGCTAAATGGGTGATAGGCATTAAGGAGGGCACTTGTTGGAATGAACACTGGGTGTTATGTTTAAGTGATGAATCAGTAAATTCTACTCCTGAAACCAATACTATACTATATCTTAACTAACTTGAATTTAAATTAAAAAAAAAAAGAAGAAGATTCTGGTGGGTAGGTATAGAGATCTACTCACTGTATAGCCACCAAAGACAAGACAAGCTTATTAGACCTGCCATTTATCAATCCGGAGTGGCCACTTCTTTCTTCTGTCTCTTTGCCCTCTATATACAAAGGCCAATTTCACATTTCACCTGAGAAGCTCCCTAGATTGCAAATCCACACTTGCAAGACAACATATTCTTACCTTGAGATCCAGTAATTACACTCTATTATTTATCCAAATGAGTTAAAAATATGTACATACAGAAAACCCTGCATGCAGATATTTATTAGCACCTTTGTTCATAACTGTTAAAATTTGGAAGCAACCAAGATGTCCTTCAGTACAGGAGGGAAGAGAAATAAATTTTGGTACATATAAACAATGGAATATTTTTCAGCCGCCTCCCCCAAAAGTAAAATAAAAAGCCACCGAGCCATTAAAGACATGGAAGAATCATAAATGCATATTACTAAGTGAAAGAAGCCAATCTGAAAAGACTATATACTGTATGATTCTCACTATATGACATTTTGGAAAAGGCAAAACTATGAAGACAGTAAAAAGATGAGTGACTTCCAGGGGTTGCGGGGAAGGAGGGATGAATAAACAGAGCACAGATTTTTGGACCTGCGGAACTATTCTGTATATGCTAATAATGCTGAGATATCTTATACTTTTGTCAAAATCCATAGAATGAATGTACAACACCAGGAGTGAAGCTTATTGTAAAGTATGAACTTTGGGTGATAATGATGTGTCTACGCGGGTTCACAATTGTAACAAATTTGTGAGAGCAGGGTATGTGTGGGAACGGTTTGTACTACCTACTAAATGTTGCTATGAACCTAAGACTACTCTAAAAAATGAAGTCAAGAAGCACCTTAATGGGGCGCCTGAGTGGCTCAGTCAGTTAAGAGTCCGACTTTGGCTCAGGTCATGATCTCCCAGTTCATGGGTTCGAGCCCCGTGTCAGGCTCTGTGCTGACAGCTCAAGCCTGGAGCCTGTTTCAGATTCTGTGTCTGCCTCTCTCTCTGACCCTTCCCTGCTCACACTGTCTCTCTCTCTCTCTCTCTCTCTTTCAGAAATAAATAAAACATTAAAAAACATTTTGAAAAAAAGTGCCTTAATGGCTCAGTTGGTTAAGCAGCCAACTTCGGCTCATTGGCTCAGGTCATGATCCTGGGGTTCGTGGGTTTAAAGCCCTGCATCAGGCTTTGTGCTGACAGCTCAGAGCTTGGAATTTGCTTCAGATTCTGTGTCTCTCGTGTTCTGCCCACCCTTTCCAGCCACACTTGCCCTCTGTCTCTCTCACTCAAAAATAAATAAATAAACATTTGAATTTTTTTTTAAAAACAACTTGGGGCACCTGGGTGGCTCAGTCATTTAAGCATTCAACTTTGGTTCAGGTCATGATCTCGTGGTTCATGAGTGCAAGCCTCACGTCAGGCTCTGTGCTGACAGCACTGAGCCTGGAGCCTGTTTCAGATTCTGCGTCTCCCTCTCTCTCTGCCCCTCTCCTGCTCACGCTCTCTCTCTTAAAAATAAACTAACATTTTTTAAAAATTTAAAAAAATTCTAACTTAAAAAATAAAATTTTTAATTGAAATAATAAAAAGAACTTATTTGTACACAGTAATGCCTCTTGTACCTAACTACAAAATATGATTGAGCCCAATGGTGAGTCATAGATATTATTGTCTAATTATCCTAAGTCCTGAATTCATGTCACATTAATACTCAAAATCCAAGACAAACTTCACCATCAAGAACAGTACATAGCCCCACAACCCCAGGACTATGAGGGGAATGTTTTCAGGTTGAGTTGATGTTGGTCTCACCACAGTAGATCTTTTAGGCTAATCTCACCAAAACAGGGTAATTCTAGAACTTCTAAATAGAATGGTGGTGAGATTATATGTCATTGCATGGAACATTCAATCTAAAATGTAAACCAAATGAACACCAAGGTTGACACTGACCCAATATAATGGTTTGTTTGCCAATCAGTCGAAAATTCTTCTGTGGTCTAATGTGAGAAGGAATAGCCTTTAATTGTTTATAAATTGTTTGATAAATTGCCATGTTTTGTGAACTCCAAAAGGAAAGGAGACACAAATGACAATTACTGAAGACATGATCCAGCCCTCTGACCTCCAATAGTTGATGTATAGATGCATCCTTGTAAATAGCTTTCCTTGCTCTCTGACTCATCCCCCAAAGATGGCGGGCATATAGTCCAGTGGCTACAGCCATGATCTCTGTAGTCAGACACCCTTGGGTTCCCAACCTTTGGGTAAATTCCTTAGTTTTTTCTAAATTTCAGCTTCTTCACCTTTAAAAGGAGAAAGATAGGGGCCGCTGGGTGGCTGTCAGTTAAAGTCATCATGACCTCGGCTCAGGAGTCATGGTTCATGGGTTCAAACCCCAAATCGAGCTCTGCACTGACAGCTCAGAGCCCAGAGGCTGCTTCAGATTCTGTTTCCCTCTCACTCTGCCCTTCCACTGCTTGTGACCTCTCTTTCTCTCATAAATAAAATAAAATATGGGGCACCTGGGTGGCTCAGTCGGTTAAGTGTCTGACTTCAGCTCGGGTCATTTTCTCACAGTTCGTGGTTTTGAGCTCCATGTTGGGCTCTGCACTGACAGTTCAGAGCCCGAAGCCTGTTTCTGATTCTATGTCTCTCTCTCTCTCTCTCTCTGCCCCTCCCTGCTCATACTGTTTCTCTCTGTCCCTCAAAAAATAAATAAAAGTTAATAAAGTAAAATAAAATACACAATTAAGAAATTTAAAAATATCTCAAGTGAGAATGACAATACCTACCATACATATTACTGTGAGGCTCAGTGGGATCATGTGTACAGGGTGTTTAGCCCAATGCCTCACACAAACCAAGAGCTATTACATCAAAGAATATTGGGTTTACAGACATTGTATCAATCAATCATTCCCATCTCCATGCACATTCATTCATCTATTTCATTTATGTGTAATTCATTCATTTATTCAATCAATCAGACAGCCAGTCACTAGTTTATTTAATCACTACACAGCAAACATTAAGTCTCCATTGTGTGCCAGGCATTACACTAAAAACCATGAGAGATACAGAAGTGAATTAAATGTTGACCTAATGGTTAAATATTTCAAAAAGTTTAATGGAAAAGCAGGATACAGGCACCTGGGTGGCTCAGTGGGTTAAGCGCCGGAGTCTTGATTTCAGTTCAGGTCATGATTTCAAGGTTTGTGAAATCAAGCCCTGTGATGGGCTCTGCGCTGATACACAGTGCCTGCTTGGGATTCTGTCTCTCTCTCTCTCTTCCTGCCCCTCCCCTGTGCTCTCTCTCTCTCAAAATAAATAAACATTAAAAAAAAGTTTAAGAACATAAAAAAAAAGGAAGAGTAAGATACAGCCACAAATAATAGTCATAATATAAAGCACAAAATGTTAAGTTGCACGAACTGCACTCATTGAAATGCATTGAGGGTTGCAAGACAGGACTTCCTTTATCAGGACAATCAGGACAGGCTCCATAGAGGAGATGCTATTTAAGCTAAAGCTTTTGGGAGCTAAAGTCAGACTTTCAGATATAAGGAAAATAAGGACTTTTTAGGCAATCTGCTGCCTGGAAAGGTTTGAAATAAACCTCATATCACAAAATTCTGGATCTATAACATTTAAGGAGCTGTCTTCTTCTTATCTTTCTATGAAAAAGCTGAGACCCCACAGGGGGGAATTCCCCCAGGCTCACAGTGTTTGTAGTGGCAAGTCCAAGCTGAAAATTCAGAAAGCTTAGCTCCCAAGCCAGAATTCATCTGCTTTCTCATCAACACTCGCTGAACATCAAGTGCTTGTTTAATGTCCTGTTTAAATATTCATCTTACAAATGTCTAGTTAGCACAGCTGAATTACAACAGAACCTGACCACCAATAATTTCATTTGCATGTAGGATAAACACGGATATATGGCTGAAGCCAGAGTCTGGTCTGAGTTGAAGTTTATGGTCACTTACATAATTTATATAGTACTCCCGTAACTGCTTCATTATTGATTCTGATATTGAGATTGATTCCATACCCAGCTATTTCCCTAGTAAACATACTTTAGTCAATTCCACCAATATATTGTGTCATACGTATACTAGCAAAATAGACACCTAGAATGTTCTCAGTGTTACATTTTTACTTTAGGAGTAAAAGATTGGATGAATGCATGGGCCTTTTGTGACACTTATTAACAATAGAGAACTGAGGCCCTCAAAGAATCAAAAGGATCAATAGTCAAGCCTGGGGAGAAAAAAAACACACAACCTTGAGATTCTGGTATTCTGAAATCCAACAGATGAAAAGGAGACGAATGAGGGGTCCTGGTAATCTGACAAACCAGGAAGAGGGTTAATTGGGAAAGGAAAGGTAGGCCAGGGTGCAGATCCAATAGTTCTGGGCATTTGAAGTAGGAAGAAGCAATATGGCGGTCATTCCCTTTTGCCGGTCCTTTGATTCTAAGGATCTCATGGGGGCAAAATCCATGATACGTGTTGAGCACAACGATGAAACAGACTCACGGGTTTCCTAGTCTGCTATAGGCTGAGGTCCAAGGATTTTTAAAAAGAGTGTTCCACAGAGTTCAGATAGCTTTAAGAGAATTCTCTGCGTTGGGTTTTTGTGCCAAATCTCAGATAACAGTAAGGTGCTCTTCATGTCTGTTTTCCTAACTCGCATGAGTATTTCTTCCTCAGAAACCCATGTGGAGAATGGCTGGGATCCACACATGATGCTGGTATTTTAGAATCCCAGGTCATTATATCAAGCTACTCCAAAATTCATCTTTTTTTTTTTTTTTTTTTTTTCTGATGGCAGAGAAACCTAGATTTAAATCCCAGCTCTGCCACTTCCTAGAAATAAATTTGGGCAGTCTTCTATGTAAAATAAAGACCAAAATAAAAACGAAGTCACAGGGTTGTTTCAAAAGTCAAATGAGCTAGTGGAAGTGAGTCTGGTTTGTAAACTGCACATAAATTCGAATATACAATGCTATAGAAAGAACACTGATTTCAGGGTCAGAGAGGAATTGCTTCAAGCACAGATATTTCTCCTTCGTAGCTTATTTAGCTTATGTGACCCTGAGCAACTTGGTCTACTGTTTTGAGTTTCAATGCCTATATCTATAAAATGGGTTGAATGATACCTCCCTCCAAAGGTTGAGTGAAGTTTAGATAAGATAATGTTTATACACTACCTGAAAACCAGTCATTTAATTAATATTTCTTTTTATTGCTGTGTATGATAGTGTTCTTATTTTTTAATTTTTTAAAATGTTTATTTATTTTTGAGAGAGAGAGAGACAGAGCACGAGTGGGAGAGAGGCAGAAAGAGAGGGAGACACAGAATCTGAAGCAGGCTCCAGGCTCTGAGCTGTCAGCACAGAGCTGGACATGGGGCTTGAGCTCATGAACCGTGACATCATGACCTGAGCTGAAGTCAGAAGCTGCACCGACTGAGCCACCCAGGCGCCCTGGTGTTGTTCTTATGGATATTCTTTCTGCTAAATTATTAAACCAGTCTGGCTGATGAACAGAAACAACACCGTGACCATGCTTCTTTGGCAAGGGCTGTCTGTAGAACAGACTGTCTTCTGACTTTGCACCAAACTGGGGGGACAGACAAGATCAAACCAGTATCCTTGAGGTGCAAGGGAAGAGTCCCACAGTAGGCTCCCACAGCTCTGCACCAGCACCCAAACATCTTTCTTCCCAGGTCAAGACATCCCTTGAAATCTTTGCATGGAAGTGGCCTCTTCCCATGCATTCTCAGCAAACCACAGAGTCTCTGGAAAGACGGGATCCTTTGTCCTGGCTCCCAAGTGACCATGCTGCTGTATTGCTCCCTATCAGCCACCCAGAACCTTTTACCATTGGCTGAATCACTGCCTCTGCCCAGACAGTTGGCTCAGAGGTGAAAAATGCCCAACACAGAAAAACACAGCCAAGGCCCAGCAAAGCCAGCTCCTCCACCTCTTACAGGAATTACACCTCAGTGAAATGAGCTGCCTACATGAAGACTTGACCTCTTAGCGAGGAAGAGCAGAAATTGATCACCAACCGCAACCCCATGACCTGGGCTTGCAGTGCCCTCGCTCTCTGGGCTTGCCTGGGGAACTGAAAAGATAATTATCACCCAAGAAATTAATCCAGTTAATCAATCACTAGCATATGTTCTAAGTGCTCAGCTCAATGTTATAAAGGCAAAAAAGGCTGCTTTCAAGGAGCTGACAATCTAGCTTATATTCTGCTTGGAAAATATTCACCAGGCGGAATTTGTGGTTTTTTGGTTTGTTTGCTTTCCTTTTTGTTGTTGTTGTTGTTGTTGTTGTTTTGTGGACTTATTCCTCTGAATTTAAATTGTTAGGTGATATGCTGCCTCAATTCTTTACTTCTTCCCAAGGATTCTAAAGAATGAAGACAAATTACACATAAGCTCTGTATACTGTCTTCCAAATCAAACTTTGTCCCTGTTCTGCCACAATCTGGTTATAGGACATCATGCAATTTACTTCTTTCCTTTACTATCTCTAGGCCTTATTTTCCTTATCTAAAAATGCCGGGAGGTATGTTAGAGATCTTTAAGATTCTATCCAGGACTATACTAGTAGACTCCTTCTAATAGAACCTCTTCTACTACAGTGTCAGACCACCACCCCCTTCCTCCCCATTATAAACTAGTTTCCCTGCAGGTGGACAAAAATGATAAAGAATAATGCTGGTTGCAAAGCTGAGAATTGGAAGAACCAATGTAGCAGTACGAGTAAGACCAACGGCATTTCATACAAAGCATTTGAACGATGGCTTCTCCCCTTCAGAGTACTCCAGTATTCACTGGCCCATTCTATCCATGATGAGCCAGAGTAATGCATTTCATTAGTGGCATGCAGGAGAAGCCAGCCTGCTGTAAACGGAGAGTCATAAAACCACTATTAAGTGTATATTAAAACTCTAACTGTGCCAGCTATGCAGACAGCCATAATCGGGTTTTACTTTCCTTCTGTGCCAAATGTTGCCCTTTGCATATGAGACCAGACAAGGCAGAACAGAAAAATCCATAAATACTGGGACTTGGCTGCAATCCTGAAAGGTTTAAAAAAAAATCACTAAGATAAAGGCAAAGCTGTTGATTTCCAGAAAGTTCCTCTCCTCTCTGGGTCTCCGTTTCTTCACCTGTAAATTGAGGGGGAAATAAACCTCTTAGGTCCTTTCTTGTTTTTCCATACTAAGAGGTCTGATTCTATCACCCTATGCATGATCTAGGACACATGTGTTTCTCTCTCTGTACCTCCCAGGCAGATAAAGAGAGGTGCGGATGCAGCTTGTATTTTGACTATGGCCACAGGAAGTAGAAAGAGCATTAGACTTCAGTGAGGAGTCGTGGGTGCCTCCATCCCACCCTGTCATGGATGGAGTAATACCAGGCATCGCTTATTGAAGGAGGAACAGCTTTTGTGTGTCAGGCTCTGCGCTCTCACTACAGCATATAGAGGCTCATAGTGTTAGCCCCATTTTACAGATGAGGAAACCAAAGCTCAGAAATTCTGAAAAATTTATTCAAGAACCCAGAGCTGGTAAGAAGCACAGCCCCAACTGTGTGCCCCCCATCTTCTTAGGGACCATTTCTATTTCTTTCTCGACCTCAATTTCTCCCCAACAGAAAGGAATTATTGGAACTTACTCTACTTTTTACCTACTTTATCAGAAAAGTTAATAATTAAATCAGCAAAAAAATAGGAAATAACTTTGAAGAAACAACTCATAAATCAAGGAGAAATGGTTACGCCCTGTTAAAGGAAATTACACCCCCAAATGGTTAGCTATTTCCTGTAAAGTCCTCATTCCCTGGCAAGGGCTCTAATCAAAACTCACCATTCGGAGGTTGGGGCACAGGACGGGACCACTGCCGTGAGCACCCCGATATCCCTGGGGCCAGTGCTGCTCCCACCTGGTGGCCAGCTTAGTAAGACTCCCTGCTCCTTGGGGCTGTCTGGCCCTGGCATTCCCCAGTTCTCTCAGTCTGGTTCATTCAAATTCAAACTAGAATGAAGCTGGATTTGACTTTCTTGCTCTAAGTAGCATCCTCAGAAACCTGCATGCTTTGATCTTCCCAGAAAAACAACATGTAGGAGCTTGAAAGTGAAAGGGGACGACAAATCCACACATTTTTTTGTTTCTTTGTTTTAAAGATTTAATTTTTAAGTAATCTCTACAGCAGCGTGGGGCTCGAACTCACAACCAGATCAAGAGTCACATGCTCCACCGACTGAGCCAGGAGGTGCCCTGAAATCCACACATTTATTAAAGGAAGTGGCTGGACAACTGTAAGTCTGTCACAATCTTCTCTCTGCTGGCTTTTGAAAACATCGTATTTCAGTGTTCGACTCTTCTGATGGCGATCACAGAAGCACAATTTCAGGTCCTATGACAACTCATTAGCATGGAAGTTCAGAGTTTGCCACTGTTTTCACCTGAGCTCTGCCATTTAACCATTACAACACATCTTCCATAAAGGAGACTCTCTCCCGTATCTTGCCACAGTATTTCTCATGGCAATTCTTTCCAGTGGGAAAACTAGCATGCGTAAGAGTGAGCAATTTGCTCCAAGTCTCATCTCTAGTGAATGACCGAACAGATCAAGAAGCCAGGTCTTCTAACGCCATGTACCTACACTTTATTCCCTGAGCCTTCGGCTCCTCGCCTGCAAGGTGCAGTGAGTGGCGTGCCTCCTTTGGTGCAGGCTGTGGGTTTCCTCACAGCATAGAAGTATGCAGGAGACCTCCACAAGTCTCCTGAACGGGAGGATGTCCACTCCCTCCTCCAGGCTCATTCATCAGGAAACTTGCTGATGTGAGGGTCGTGTTCTAGAGGTTCCATGGGCGGAAGCTGAAAGGATCCAACGTCCTCTGTGATCGCAGCATCGCTGCACTACCCTTGGACCACTTACTTCTTGACTTCTTTTACTTAGAAAATAAATACATATCCAGCTTAAGCCCCTAATTGGGGGATAACTGTCATTCATTGCTGAAGGTGAAACTAAGAGATGCAGCAGCCTCACAGGATTCTTACAGAATGAGGAGTCAATGTCAGTAGATATCAAATGTAGAGAGAATGTATCTCCCTTTCATCTGAGTTCTCACTGTGTATCCATGTGTATAGGAATGTGTATGTGCACATGTGATTTCTTTTATAAGCTATTATGTGGTATTTTACCCTTTCTCTGTGACTTCTAAAGGGCAGAGACCTTCTATTATTATTCTTTGTGTTACAGGTGCCATTCATTGTCTGCCACAAAGCAGCTTGTAAATTGACAATATACCCTGAAGGGGCCATTTAAGTGTAAGAGTTGGTGTGAATGCAGGGATGGAAGGCTGTCATTGTTATTTTAATGTAGGTTCCACGCTTTGGAGCTTCCAGGGTGAAATCCCAAATAGGCACCCCACGGGCAAAGAGACACCTAAGAAGAGGCAAACCATTGCAGATCAGTAGGTGGCCACCTTAATAAACAAGGAAATTTACATCCAAAACTTGTCTTGGGCGACACAGAATGAGATGATTTCTTCACTGCACATCAGAATCTTTTTTTTAAAGCTCATTTATTTATTTTGATGGAGAGAGAGAGAGAGAGAGAGACCACGTGTGTGCACAGAGAAAGAGCAGAGAGAAAGGGAGACCTGCTTGGGGCTTGATCTCAAGAACCATAAGATCATGACCTGAGCTGAAATCAAAAGTCAGCTGCTTAACCGACTGAGCCACCCAGGCACTCCACACACCAGAATCTTAAACATTTACTTAGAATCCTTAACTGGGTCTAGTCACATAAACCTCCCAGAGGGGTTCAACAACACTTCACTCTCTCAAGGCCTCTTCCTTGAAAACTATCCCCACTGTGTGAAGGTGATTGATTCCAAAGACAGGGGAGGGGTGAGGAGCCTCTGATTGCCCTGGGCCAGTCTGTGGGGGTCAATCTGTGGTCATGTTCTCTCCATGACTTCCTCCAACATTAAGGATTCTGCAAAATGAAACAAAGAAAATCTGAAATGCACAAAGTATCACATTCTCAGTGATTTCTGTAACTTGGGAAGACTTATTGTGATGGCATGAATAAATGCTATGCATTTCGTCTCAGTAATTCAACTGATTATATTTCAAATGTAAATTAGTCATCTAATGCAAACACAAAGTAATTTGTGACTAATTACTCTTTCTTCTTAATGCAGATCAGAGGAACAGCTCTACTGTCCAAAATATCCTAAACTGAGAGAAGAACATTCTGGTAACCATTTTTAAGGCCCGCAGGCGACAAGAGAATGGAAGGAAATGACACACACTTTTAAAAAACAGCCGTACATGTCTAGAAAGACTATGTGAAAATGCCTGAGCATTAGAAGTTGAATTTTGACAGGCCCTCAGGATTAAAGAGATATATGTCACCCTGGACTCAAGGAAATCAGTCTGGTGTAGAGATCAGCATGAAAATAAGTACCAACCTACAATAAGATTAACTGTTGTGTTGCATATATAGGAAGCATAGGAAAAGAGGCAAATATATTTGTTTGATAAAGGAAGATAAGATTTCACAAAGAAGCATTTGAATTGAAATTTAAATTTTTTTAATCTTTATTTTTGAGAGAGAGACAGATAAGAGTTTGAGCAGGGGTGGCACAGAGAGGGTGACACAGAATTCGAAGCAGGCTCCAGGATCTGAGCTGTCAGCAGAGAGCTCAACACGGGGCTCAAACTCATGAACTGCAAAATCATGACCTGAGCTGAAGTCGGACGCTTAACCAACTGAGCCACCCAGGCACCTCGAATTGAAATTTAAAGTGTCTAAATTTGCCCACGTGGAGGGGCGCCTGGGTGGCTCAGTCAGTTAAGCTTCCGGCTGTTGATTTCGGCTCAGGTCATGATCTCACTGTTCTTGAGGTCTAGCTCTGTGTCAGACTCGGATCTAAAAGCACAGAGCGTGCTTGAGATTCTCTCTCTCTCTCTCTTTCTCTGTCTCAAAATAAATAAATAAATATGGAAAAACATTTTAATTAAAAAAATAGTTGTCTTCCTGCACAGAGTAGGGGAGAACATTCCAGGAAGAGAAAACACTGTGTGAGTGTTTGGTTTGGAGGAAAGATAGGCCTATACATAAAGGATGTGAAATAGTCTTTCATATTTAGGAAAACAATGAGTTACTAGGTTATCAAGAATGTGGGTTCTTCCATCTTGCTATCTAGTTACCCATCCCAGGTGTACTTTTTTCCTTTGGGTTAAGATAATCTCCAGAAATCCAGAGTTGCAAATTGGTGAGTTTTTTAATGATGTTAACACACAGCCACAGAGGTGAAGAAACTCAGCAGGTCACATCAGATCAAGATTCCTTCCTCAGCCTGTGGAGAAGCGCCAGTGACAGAGGACTCTGGTGAGACCCAATTTTCTTTTCTTCTTCAGAAGTTTATGATGTATTGTCCTTCCTCTCCTCAGGTTTACCAGGAATGGAGAGTCAAGAAAAGCTAAATGCCGGGAGCCCAGGACAAACAGGGAAGTGGCGCCTTCAGAAAACATAATTGACTTGTTAACTTCTCAGTAAGGAATTATTTTATTTCAGACTTTCAGTGGAATGATATTTTGTGACTGCTGTCCTTCAGGATTGAAAATGATAATAATAGTGCTGACTTACATGCTATGACAGATTCAAAGACAGGAGAAAAAGAACAGATGAATTCGCAAAAGGCACTCGGAGAAGTAAACGAGATTCAATAACTAGCCCAGAGAATCCTTCATTCTGACATCAATGACTTTCCCCAACTCTACCTATTCCACACTATACTTTAAATCAGGTATGCCTTTTCAATCTTAAGGTTTCAAAATGGGAATGTCAAATAAAAATGTCCAATATAAAATATTGACCAAAAAGACAAATGAGCATATAAGCACCGGAGAAGGATAGTTAGTCAAAGGAAGAAACCTTGTTTTTCCCATTCCTTACAAGGTTTGATGAGTGTTTACAAAAAAAAAAAAATATATATATATATATACATATATATATGTATATGTATATATACATATACATATTTCTATCATATATCATATATATCACATATCATATATATGTTATGTATATATATAAGATAGAAAGAGTTCTGGGGAAATATGGGATAGTGGCAATGATGTGGAGCACAAAAGCAAAAGAAATGCAGAAAAAATTAAATTTTCTTACAACTTGCAGCCCAAGTACATGAGATAGGCAGAGTGAATTTCCTCCAGGAAGGTTTGTTAATTCTTTGCTAGTGGCTAAAGGCAGCCTTAGCTTGACATTAGCCCAATGTCCAGGATCCTGTCAGTCTTCTTTAACATATGAAAATCCCTTTGAAAATTCCTTTATCTCTACCCTCCCCCCAAGATATATGTTACCAATGTTCCTCTAAACATATAGCCCATTGATATACATCTGAAGAGTCTCATGATTCAGGGTTTACTGGACAATAATAAATGACATTATCCTAACAACAGCTAAGCTCTCAAGGTCCTAAAAACCTTGCTTCCAAATTCCTTAGACACTTACACTCTCCCTAACCCCCTCCCAACTGAAAAGTATATAATCAATCACTCCTCACAATCTCAGCGCTGCTCTTTCTGCCCGCAAGTCCTCTCTTTAATAAAACTACCTTTTTTGCACTGAAGACATCTCAAGAATTGTTTTTTGACAATTCACTCCTGGCTCACATCATATCAGCAAGAGTATCATTTCTCTTCTCCCTGAGAACAGTCTTCTGAGTCCTGTTTTCCGGTATCTATAAACAATTGTTTTATATATTTTGTCCATTTTTCTAATTGTATATGGAAGGAATTTTATTTCAGACCCTAAATGAGGCATAATATAATTTTGAATACAGATCAGTCTATGAGCCATGAAGTGAAAATAGCAAGAGAGATCCTATAATCACCCCAAATTTCTGTCCAGAACCGTATCTTGGACTGTAGTGCAGAGAGGGGACTCCAAGCTGAGCAAGAGTCCAGGGAAGTTCTAAATTGAGACAGAGATTAGATTAGACTCCAGAGAAGTGGAGACAGTTGGAAATGCAAGAAAAATTTCTAGAGACTAGTGTGCTATGGAAAAAACCTCCAGAAGACTGCATCAGTGTCCTTGAGTTTTTGCTGAACACTGAGCTGTGATTGCATAAGTCCGTGCCGCACACAGCCACGGAAAGCATGACTGGGAACCAGAACTAAACAATGTCCAACTGATCTACAAAGTGAGAAGACAGTGACTCTTCAACTGGCCAGAGAGGACATTCCCCAGACCCACCGGGGAACTTCAGAAGAGACCTGCAGGGATCACGCTGTTGTAGAAAAACTAGGAGTCTATGCAGGGTGAAAATGCCATTCAAAACTGCAAGAAAAAAAAAAAAAAAGACTTTCAGACAAACCAAAAGTGAGATAATATGTCTCCAGGAAATCTGCACTCCAAAAAAATATTGATGGAAATTCTTTAATTAGAGGGAAATGATACCTTATAGAACGGGTCTGTTAAAAGGAATTAAAAGTGCCAGAAATGGTAAATATGTGTGTAAATGTAAATGAAAAATTTTAATTTCTTAGGAGATAGTTAATTTTAAAGTAATAAAAATGTATGATGAAATTTATAACAAATGTTGAAGCAAAATGCGTGAAAACAAAAAGCATGAGGGACGGGAGAGAAGAAATGAAAGCATGACATTTTAAAGTTCCTACATTTAGGGGGCACCTGTCCAACTTCAGCTCAGGTCATGATGTCACAGTTCGTGGGTTTGAGCCCCATGCTGGGTTCTGTGCTGACAGCTCAGAGCTTGGAGCCTGCTTTAGGTTCTGTGTCTCCCTCTCTCTCTGCCCCTCCCCTGCTCATGCTCTGTCTCTCTCTGTCTCTCTCTCTCTCTCTCAAAAAATTAATTAATTAGTTAATTAAAGTTCCTACATTTTGAGGGAAGTGATACAATATTACTTCGGGGGGACAAATCAAACATGCGTATTTGTATTTATATTACAATATTTGTGACTTTGAGGTAGGCAAGAGATCTTAGATAAAATATAAAAAGCAAATTTAAAATTTCTATTCCTCAAAAGATTCCTTTTTAAAAATGGAAAGATAGTCCATTAACTGGTTGAAAACTATCTATCTATACATACATATAGGCCTATCGCACGTTTAAAATTCCTTTATATAATCACACCTATAACAACGTGTGTGGAACTTATGTCCAAAATTTATAAGAGCAACTACAACTTAATTTTAAGACAAACACCCAAATAAAAAAATAGATGAAATATTTTCAGATACTTCACAAAAAGTATGTAAATGACCAATATATACCAAAAATATGATTAACCTTGGTCATCAAAGGAATATAAGCCACAATGAAATACCTCAATACCCGATTTGGATGCTGAGGTTAAAAAGACTAACTATACTAGTATTAGCAAAATGTGGAGAAATTAAAACTTTTATATACTGCTGGCGATAATGTAAACTGCTACAACCACATTAAAAAACAAGTTGGCAGGGACACCTGGGTGGCTCAGTCCGTTAGGCGTCCAACTTTAGCCCAGGTCATGATCTCACGGTTTGTGAGTTCAAGCCCTACATCAGGAGCTCTGCTGACAGCTCAGAGCCACGAGCCTGCTTTAGATTCTATGTCTCCCTCTCTCTCTGCCCCTCCCCTGCTCATGCTCTGTCTGTCTGTCTCTCTTTCTCTTTCAAAAATAAACAAACATTGAAAAAATTTAAAAAAGAAAACAATTTGACAGTTTCTTATAAACTGAAACATAACATTTATCTAACACCTAGTATTTTCACCCCCAGGTATTTGCTCCAAACATATGAAAACCTACATCTACTCAAAGCCTTTTACATAAATGCCCATCAAAAGATATGGATGAACAAAGGGTCGGACATCTATATAATGGACTAATACTCAGACATAAAAAGAATAACCAACATATCTCTACATGCAGCAGCGTGGATGTCTCTCAAAAACATAGTGAAAGCAACCAGACATAAAAGAATGCATGCTTTGTGATTCCATTGATATAAAACTCTAATAAGACAGATCTAATATGGAAACCAACTTGACAATAAACTATTAAAATAAAAAGACAGATCTAATATAAAACTAGCAGAAAGCCAATTGCTATTTGTCTTGGGCTGAAGATTGGGGGCGTCAAAATTGTCTAGAACTTTCTAACATGATAGAAATGTTTTATTTCTTCATTGGGGCAGTAGTTAAATGGGCCTCTAAGTTTTTCAAAACTCATAGGAATGCACACATAAAATGGGTGCAGTGTATATATTGGGGTATACAGTTGATCCTTGAACAACACAGGTTTGAACAAGAGTGTGTCCACTTACATGCAGATGTTTTTATAAATACAACACAGTACTGTAAATATTTGTTCTCTTCCTAATGATTTCCTTAATAACATTTTCTTCTTTTCCCTGGCTTACTTTATTGCGAGAATACAGTATATAATACCTATAACATGTGTTAATCAATTGTTTATCAGGAAAACTTCCTGATAGGCTAGTAGTGGTTAAGTTTGGGGGGGAGTCAAAACTTATATGTGGGATATTTGATCTTTGATTGTTCAAAGATCAGCCGTAATTTACAACTCAATCAAGTAGATTTTTTTTAAGCACTGGCTTCCTTTCCTATCTTCTACTTCAATGTTAAGGAATTATATTCTGAATTTAAAATTTGCTGTTATTGTCTCTTTCAGATCACAGGTTAACTTTATATTTTTATAAAAATATCTGAATGTGAAAAAATTATCCCAGCCATTCGTCATTTAAATAGAAGGACATTTATCCTAACAGAAGTGTTGTAATAAGAATGCTGTGGGGGGGGGGGGGGGGGCATGGAGGAGGGCACTTGTGGGGATGAGCACTGGGTGTTATGTGGAAACTAATTTGACAATAAACTATTTGGAAAAAAAAAAGAATGCTGTGGACATGAAACAAAGTGGCACAGTGGGTAAACCATTAGGGTCTATGCAAAATTGTCACAGGGCAGACATCCACATCACAGAGGTGAAGTGAGGGGAACTCTGAAGCTGGTGGTCTGCTGTTGAATGACACACCTACCTTACATTTTTTATCCCAGTCACTCCAACCAGTGTATTTATTAAGAAGAGTTTGGGTTTGTTTTTTTTCTCAGAAACTAGAAGGCTAACAGGAAAATCATGCATTTGTGTATTGATCAGTCCAAGTTGATCAATGACATCATTGGCTGCTCTGACGGCATTTTCAATTTCTATCAACTAAGAAAGGAAGGTAAAGCTCAATATTGATTGAACTTCAGGTATCAGAAAAAATCTAGAGTTGGCTTCTGGGGTTGCAACCTTCATGGTCATTCTGATATTAGGCACTAGGGAGATACACTAGGGAGAATAAATATTATATATATTGCAATAAGAAAGTGAAGAGAAAAGGAGAAACAATTTTCCTTTTTTTTAATCCATGGCTGAGACATCTCACTATCTGTGTTGACTGAGAAAGCACTATTTGTCTAGTTCCAATGGCCTACTCTCACCAGGACAGACCATAAGATGTTATCCACAAAATGAAACAGACTTTCAGACTTCCACAAATGTGTACTAAACATGCCGGAAGGCATTAGAGGAAACAAAATATAATTTCCTTTCAGATTCCTTCAAAGAAGACTTTCCAAGAATGGATAAAAGAGCAAGCTTCAAATTCTTGAGAGACTATAAACAATGTATATTGGTGAGGTGGAATTTAGGACCAGTAGATAGGAGTTATACTGAGACATATCTTGTCTCATATGAGAGGTTTCTAACCCAGAAGGTGCTGGGTAATGAGATGAATATCCAGTCATCATATATGTTTACGATCTAATGGAATGATCTCCTTTCAGGAGTGAGTGGTCTTTTAGGATCACAAGTCATTCCCAAGTATGATTCAATAATTCTTGCCCTCAATCTTGAAGATTACATAATTTTCTTAAAATCCTTTGGGAAGCATGGGGATAATAAACATAAAATATTGCTCATGCTTAAATGATTACCATTCCCATTTTCTCTCTGTCTCCCATATAAATTTATTTGACATTTTTTACGACACGGACTTAACAACATTTCATTTAGCAAATAAGAACGTTCCTTCCCCATTATTCTCTGACTGATGATACGCATAAGCCAAAATCCAACAAATTTAGTTTACTTTTGAAATGCGCCTGGGCTCAGTTTCAAGAGAGTCCTTGAAGTGTATCCATGACACATCTTGATTCAGCAAATACGTATGTCTCAGGGGAAGGTGAACAATGGATTCTGTTCCTCAAGAGCTTGTGGTGATTTTTTTTTCTACCAACTGATAGACTAAAGTTCTTTTCATTCTGATCTTGGAAGTTCTTTGAATTCTTCAATTTCTCATAAATGGCTCCAGTCTCATTACTTCTAGGAACATTTGGGAGAAAGGCAATTACAGCAGACACCATTTTTTTGTGAGGAATAATGAGACATTGTCAGTAAAGTGGGTTGTGCTCCCAGGAAGAATAGTACCAGAGGAAAAAAACCAGGATCATCAGCATTCTTGTCTTCAGAATGGTTCCTCTCCCAAATAAAAGGAGCACAATTTCACACGATCAAGTTTAAAACATGTTTTTAAAATGTTGCTCCAAATTCCAGATATAAAGACACATGTTTATGGATCTGAGCTTATAGGCTAGAAACTGAAATGTACAAATTTGGTCAGTGCCAACGCTGGTATTGCTCTCTGAATTCTGAAAATCACAAAGATCTGAGCCAAGAGGTGCCTTGCTGTGAGGACCTGTCTCGTTACTCCTGATAGGTGCTATTTAAGGATGGTCACAGCCCTTGGCCCCAGCCAGCGTTCTTCAGCTCACAGTCCACACCATCTGACTCTCCCTTACATTCCAAGAAAACGGAAAAATAATGTCTCTTGTCTCATGCATTCGGTGCAATTTCATTTTATTTTATTTTTTTAAACTTTATATATTTTTGAGAGAGAGAAAGAGACAGCATGAGCAGGGGAGGAGCAGATAGACACACACAGAATCTTAAGCAGGCTCTGAGCTGCCAGCAGAGAGCCCGATGCGGGGCTCAAACTCGCGAACCATGAGATCATGACCTGAGCTGAAGTCGGACTCTTAACCGACTGAGCCACCCAGGCGCCCCCATTTGGTGCAATTTTAAAATAAAGAAACAAAGAAACAAAAATAAGATAAAGTAAAATGAAGCCTAGATTGCCCTATGAAACGGGCAATTCCTTGAGTTTTGGGTTCTCTTCCTTGATGACTTTTGCATCAAAGCAGTATCCTAATAGCCCCAGACTCTCCTTAATTCCAGAAAACACATTTGTACCTTCAAATTTTAATGTAGGCAATATAATATGTAAAAGAGTTGGATTCAAGCTTAAGAATACTCATATTTGATAGTTTAACATTATAGCTTTATATCCATTGATTTAATTTTTAAAACAACGTTGTAAGTAGGTTTTATAATATTGCCAATGAGGAGAGAAGACTTGATAAGACCTCACAGCTATTTAAAAGCATCACCAGAACTAGTCTTCTGAGCTCATCTCCTCTCCCTACAACCCAGTGTAAAATTGCAGGAAGGAAGACTCTCTCCCCCATGTGTTCATTTCCGTCATTTGAATCAGTACAGGCTTTCCTATGGGGAGGTTCCCATCATTTCTCTACACTTGGAGACTTTTATATAAGAGTAAAAAACTCAACAAGTAATGAAATATAAGACTCATTTCACACCAAAAATGATTCCTGACATCATCTAGAGTTTCTGTTCCATTTTTCAATGTGTCCTGAGAGGTCACCAGCATATAAGTCAGTGGTTATTTGTTTTGTATGGAAGTCTGGTAGCAGCCAAGAAAAGTGAGTCCAAGTAAAAACCCTTCTATTTATTATTCATAAGTTCAAATGGCATCTTTTATGGTTGGCAGGACATGAAATTCATTCTGGTCTCTCTTTTAAAATTCTGCTTTTTATTTTCATTTCCCAAAAGAAGTCAATAAGTTTGAAGGTAGCAGATGGATAATAGCTTAGCTAATGACACCTGATCTGAGAACGAAAACCTTCCTCTCATCCTGAGGAATTATTCCACTTGAAATGGAGATGGATTTAACTATTACAGACCCTCAGAGCTAGGCTGGAGATCCCACCCTTCTCCAATCTTCCAGCATAGAAGGGATCACAGCCTGCAAGCTGCAACTCTTTTAAGGTCCTTTGGGAGGGAGGAAGAATCTTGCACAGGTGACAGTTTCATATTGGTGGACCTGGCTGATGACAGGTCCATCAATGTCATTAACACGAAGAAGCAGACTCCTCCAGACATGGCCCTCTTGCTGGATTCCCACTTACCACTGACTTCTTTCATCTTTTTCTAAAGAATTTCAAAATGCTCGTATTTCTGAGAACCTTGAAAACAAGAAATGCTTAGAGATAGAACTTTCCTGAGTACACTGGTATTGCAATGGCCTCTCAGGTCCTTGACCCCATAACTTTGGAAGTTGAAACTAGTCGGCTTTCACTTCAGCCTGACCTGGATTCTGAGATCAATACTGGAGGCAAGCAGGGAGGGAGGGGTAAGGTACAATGCAGGGGTCTGTGCTATGGAACCCAAGAGAAACAGCATATTTGCCCAGCTTTTTAGACCATGTTCTTTATTCTTCTCCAAATCAATATATGGCTTGACCTTCCTGTTCCTCCAGGATTAAAATCCTATCCTGAATTCCAGTTCTTTCCAAAGTCTTTCACTGCCTTTTTTTTTTTTTTACCAGTTCTTTCTCTCCAGGCATAATGTTTTCTCTCCCTGAACAACACATTTTTATGACTACATCTCCTGTATCAGTTACCATTCAAGACAACTTCTGCACAATTTCTAATTAGTGACTTTTTTTACTTTGTCCAGCATTTTGCCTGTCTTTTTCTCACTACACTCATCACTTAATTTTCGACAAAACTTCAAATTCATGTCCCTACATGACTGAATCTAGAAAAATGACAATAACCTCTGAGAAATGGCTGTTCTCTTCCAGAGTCCCTCAAATGTCAACAAAGATTCAAAGGAAAATTCTGGGCTGGATTTTTGGTGAGATATGTAAAGGGTGCACATTGGAATGTTATACAGACCCTCCATTCAGACAGAGTGGTCCTTCATACTGACCCCAGAGAATGGTTAAAAAATGAATGGGTGTGGTACCGCCTTTTCCAGGTAAATCACTTTTGCCATAAAACAGTTCATCTGACCAATACTTGGGTGGAATAAGGATGAAACATACCCTTTTCATCCTTGACCACTTTCAATCAACTGTAGCAATTAATTTCACAAATCATATGAGGGCCTCTGACCCCGGTTCCTGCCAAGAAGCAGCTACTTTTACCCTGTGTCTTCCTAGAGCCGGGTGTTCCAGAAATACTACACAAGATACACTAAAAAAAAAAAAAAAAAATTCTCTTGAGTGTAACAGGGCTATAGATCCCCTTAATGGAAATGTATCTTTAACCTTGAATATTTAATCTCTGAACTGTTCAATCAACCTGCAACTCTCCACTGTGAAGTGCATTGGTCTCAGAGCTTATTTGATCTCAGCTTAGGATGTGAACTGCCAGCACAAACCCATCAGAGAGTTGCTCTTCCCGTCCTGGGCATGGCCAGCCACCCCTGGTCCCTTTCCTTTCTGAGAGGGTGGGTTTCTGATTTTATGTTATTTTATTGACTGAGACGTATCCAAGCAGGAGTTCTTGGAGCTCTTTAAACATGAACCTTATTTCACAGATGAGGAAACCAAGATAAAGAAAAGGTGATAGATCAAAAGCCACTCAGCTAGAACACAGATCGCTCAACGCCTAACTCAGTAAGCGATTACATAATTCATTAAGTTCTGGAGTTTCTATGCTGTGCCAAGCACTGCACTGGGTCCTGTGAGTACAAAAACCAGACCCTGCACTCCAGAAGCCCATGAACCCCAGCACCTCCCTGAAGCTCATACGCAGATAGCCACCATTTTAGATATTGGTCTTCACCCAGACTATACTCTCCTAAGAAGCTTCTGGAGGCTTTTATTTTTGTCAGCCTCTGAGGACAATTTCACTAGACTAAAAGGTGAATGCTTTTTACCAAGCTAACGGGTTGAGACCCTGAGGAAGAGAATAAGAGAATAACCTGATTGCCAGCATCTACTTTGTCTCCTAGCGGCTGTGCAGTCAGTGGGGAGGATTTGCACTGGAGTATCTGCGAAACTCAGACTGGGAGACCCTTCTCTTTGCTCCCCCCGCCCCCCCCCCGCCGGCGCCATGGGCTTGGCTGGGTGTATGTACATGTCTCTTCATTAGACTTGAACTTCCTGAGGACAGTGATTATGAATTCCACCCACAGTGCTTAACATGGTGCCAGACACATAGTAGCTTTATACTGAGTGATTTTCAAATCCAGTGATAATATTCATATATTTAAATAAGCTTGGAATGGGGCTGCTGCTGAGACAAGAGCTAATGAAAGGGATTTGGGAGACTGGTTTGCCCAGTGTTTCTGCAGTTCTGAAAGCGCTTTCTGCCCTGTCACCTTTCAATCTGTAGACTCACTGTGTGCAGAGCAATGACACTTGGGCGGGGAGGGCAAGGCGCTCCTCACCTGGGCTCCTGCTGGTCTGCATCTACTACTGCCCAGTACAGCACCTTCTTTGTGCAGCTTCCTTGCCCCTCTGGGCCTGTAAAATCTAAAGCTGGATGTGGTTACCGCGAGCGATGCAGATGGAATGACATAGAAACAGAAAAGTTAAGACCCTCTGTCAGCTTTCACTTTAAGTTCATGAGAAAAGAAAATGGAAAGGTTTTCAAGCATAAAGGAATTTTCTATTCCAACTCCTTAAAAAAGAAAAATGCCTCACCAACAGTATCTTCCTTTGGACATCAAATTGCTCTGCTGACAGCATTTTTAATCAAGAAACCCAAGGACAAAGACAAGTGGAATTTACAAAGAGCACTCAGAGAGGGGAATGAAGACATTCGCCGTGCAGGGGAAGCATCAGTGGGGACATTCGTCTGCTCTGGAAGTTCCCAGTCGTGTCATTGGGTTAGCTCATCTGAGTCCATGGGTATGACGACCTGAGTAGCATCAGGGTTCCTTGGGTCATGTGCTGTGACCAGGAGAATTCCCGCTGTGCAGACCGATCCGTCTCGACTGGGGCCCACAAAGTCCAGGGACAGAT